>NW_028318308.1:600000-900000 GCF_062004578.1 Staurois parvus | reverse complement strand
CAGAGGATAGGAGGGGGAGGGGACATTTCTCAGTATAATTGGTATGAAAGCGGCAGTAAGCCCCAACTCGAAAAGTAAAAAATCCCCTGCATGATAATGTGTTAGTCTGCGTCCCGAAGACGAAGCCTCCAGCTGTCACCGCTGTCAGGGCTTCCATCTTCACCCGGTCTTCCTTCCATGGCAAGCTCCAGCCATTTGACTGGCCAAGCCGTGATGACATCACTGCCGTGCATGCGTGGGAGTCTCATGCCATGGCACAGTGCTGTGAAGAGATGGTAAGGGTATGCCGTGCCTTCAGAGCGCATGCGTTGGCTGTCATAAAGAAGGAATATCTCCTAACCGTCCCATGATTAGGAGATATTGGATTTACCTACAGGGAAGATTTCTGATAGGCCTGCCTGGAGGTAAAAGATGCTACAGGGGGCTTCCTTCTACTCTCAGATGGATCTCCGCCTTAACCCCTTTATGTATGGCGGAAAAAGGGTGGGGCTTACATGCCTGCATGCTGTGCAGACTGTATGTGTTGTCGTGTCACTGGGCGGTCAATGTTTGTGTGCTGAGAGTATGTTCCATGCATGTGCCTACAATGTTACTTTGTATCTCTTTATCTCCCCTCTGATCGATGTTTATAAACAATGTTACTTTGTATCTCTCTATCTCCAGTCTGATCGATGTTTATAAACAATGTTACTTTGTATCTCTCTATCTCCCCTCTGATCGATGTTTATAAACAATGTTACTTTGTATCTCTTCATCTCCCGTCTGATCGGTTTATAAACAATGTTACTTTGTATCTCTCCATCTCCCGTCTGATCGATGTTTATAAACAATGTTACTTTGTATCTCTCCATCTCCCGTCTGATCGATGTTTATAAACAATGTTACTTTGTATCTCTCTATCTCCTGTCTGATCGATGTTTATAAACAATGTTACTTTGTATCTCTCCATCTCCCCTCTGATCGATGTTTATAAACAATGTTACTTTGTATCTCTCCATCTCCCGTCTGATCGATGTTTATAAACAATGTTACTTTGTATCTCTCCATCTCCCGTCTGATCGATGTTTATAAACAATGTTACTTTGTATCTCTCCATCTCCCGTCTGATCGATGTTTATAAACAATGTTACTTTGTATCTCTCCATCTCCCGTCTGATCGATGTTTATAAACAATGCTACTTTGTATCTCTCTATCTCCCGTCTGATCGAAGTTTATAAACAATGTTACTTTGTATCTCTCTATCTCCCGTCTGATGGATGTTTATAAACAATGTTACTTTGTATCTCTCCATCTCCCGTCTGATCGATGTTTATAAACAATGTTACTTTGTATCTCTCCATCTCCCGTCTGATCGATGTTTATAAACAATGTTACTTTGTATCTCTCCATCTCCCGTCTGATCGATGTTTATAAACAATGTTACTTTGTATCTCTCTATCTCCCGTCTGATCGATGTTTATAAACAATGTTACTTTGTATCTCTATCTCCCGTCTGATCGATGTTTATAAACAATGTTCCTTTGTATCTCTCTATCTCCCGTCTGATCGATGTTTATAAACAATGTTACTTTGTATCTCTCTATCTCCCGTCTGATGTTTATAAACAATGTTACTTTGTATCTCTCCATCTCCCATCTGATCGATGTTTATAAACAATGTTACTTTGTATCTCTCTATCTCCCCTCTGATCGATGTTTATAAACAATGTTACTTTGTATCTCTCTATCTCCCGTCTGATGTTTATAAACAATGTTATTTTGTATCTCTCTATCTCCCGTCTGATCGATGTTTATAAACACTGTCAGACATTATGTTTTTGAAAGCACTGTCTTCTACAGCCTCTCTATATACATAGCACCTTCTAGCTGTGTGTGTATTGGGGGAGGGGACAGAGTTTCATAAGGGCGGGGCATACAACACACGTCCATTAGATCCATTCATTTTTTGGGGTGTAGGTAGCATGTCCCATGTCCATAACTGGTTGAATCATGATATAGTCCACTGACGTGCAGTATTTGGTGCCTAAGGGAGATACTACCCACCCATCTCTGATAGTCCAGCCTTTATAGTAGAGATATATTTTCCAGGACTATACATTACCAGGTCCCTGGTAGACATGGAACTATGTATAGTCCAGTTCTTGGGGCTCTCAGATACGGATATTGCCCATCTATGGGGATTGTGGTTAACAGATGTTACCCAGTCGTTAATATATAAAGATATGGGTATTGCCCAGTCCATGGTCCTCCATTTACAAAGATGTTGTCCAGTCCTTCGTGCCTTCACATTTGTGTAATGCCCAGTCAATGATTGTCCAAGTTCATAGACAATGCCAAGCCCATAGTGTCCACAGACGTGTGTGTTGCCCAACCTTTGGTCCTCTGTTGTCATAGACCTTGGCCAGTCCTTGGTGCCTTCACATATGTGTATTTCCCATTTTATAACTGTCCAGGGTCATAGACATTGCCCAGTCTTTGGTGTATTGTCCAGCCTTTGGTCCTCTGTTGCCATAGACATTGCCCAGTCATTGGTGCCCATTGACATGTGTATTGCCCAACCTTCGGCCCTCAATTGTCTTAGACCTTGGCCAGTCCTTGGTGCCTTCATATATGTGTATTTCCCATTTTATAACTGTCCAGGGTCATAGACTTTTCCCAGTCTTTGGTGTAATATCCAGCCTTTGGTCCTCTGTTGTCATAGACCTTGGCCAGTCCTTGGTGCCTTCACATATGTGTATTTCCAATTTTATAGCTGTCCAGGGTCATAGACATTGAACATTTATTTGTTTCCACATACATGTGTATTGCCCAACCTTTGGCCCTCAATTGTCATAGACCTTGGCCAGTCCTTGGTGCCTTCACATATGTGTATTTCCCATTTTATAACTGTCCAGGGTCATAGACTTTGCCCAGTCTTTGGTGTCCACAGATGTTTGTATTGTCCAGCCTTTGGTCCTCTGTTGTCATAGACCTTGGCCAGTCCTTGGTGCCTTCACATATGTGTATTTCCAATCTTATAGCTGTCCAGGGTCATAGACTTTGCCCAGTCATTGGTGTCTACAGACGTGTATTGGTCAGTCCCTCTTTTCTTCAGTCCCATGTTTTGTGAAGAAGATAGTCTACTTGTTTTTCATCTTTTAAGATTTCAATGGCAATATGATTTTTTTTTTTTCAGAAACAGCTACAATGCAGAATAAATCCTGCCAGGATCCTCCCCCTGATTACAATGCCATCACAGCCACCGCCCCTCCTGTGACCTACCCAATCTCCTCATACACTCCAGAAAGTGCACTGGTTAAAGGTGTCCCTTCAGAACTCCAAAGTCTACTGCAGGTGAGACCATTCCTCATTCCGTGTATATTCATCCATTATTAGGTGCCTGCTCCTTCCATGCTGCATGTTCATTCTGTGTAAGCAGAACATATAAGCAACAAATAAAAACACAATATTTCTAGAGTATACATTGTTCTACCATAACATTATGACCACCCACCAAATATTGAGTCGGTCCGACTTTTGCCACTAAAACAGTCCCAACCCATCAAGGCATTGTCTAGATAAAGCATCTCACTGCCTCCACCGACTTGTCTTCTTCCCATAGTGTATCCTGGTGCTATCTCCTCTCCTGGTAAGTGACGCACACACACCCGGCTATCCACATGATGTAAAAGACAGTGTAGGGACTTTGGGCTGTGGACACGGGTCAGCATGGGGAGCCTCAGACGACACAACAACTACAATGCTCTGTGTGTTCTTGCAGATTCTATTAGAATTAGCATGATCTTTTTCATCTATTGGATTGGACTACACAGGCCAGCCTCCACCCCCCTATTCCTCCATCAATGAGTCTTGGCCACCCATGACCCACTCACAAATTTTGCTTTCTAGGACCATGTTTGGTTGGTTCTAACAAATACAGACCGTGAACATCCCACAAGACCTGCAATTTTGGAGTTGCTCTGGCCCAGTCATCTAGAGATTACAATTTGTCCCTTGTCAAGGTCCCTCAAATCCTTATGCTTGCCCAAGGAGAAGGGGTTCTGGTAATGAAAGTGAGTACTGCTCCAGGCAGGGAAGTGTCATGTCACCAACTAAACCACCCCTTCCCCTACTCCCAACCACCAATAGCAATCCAAACAATCCATCAAAGGGATATGTGGCAGGCAGTAATGATGGGTAATAAGTAAGGCATGTGAGGCCAGGGTCATGGGTCTACTCAAGCCACATCTCCTGAGGCAGCTTAAACCGTAGACATAACCAGGGGTGGACTGACAACTCATGGGGCCCCCGGGCAATAGGGGATCATGGGGCCCCTGTGTCCTTGCCCAAACTCAAAAAAGCCTATGAAAAAGGTACCAGGGGCATCTCATGGGGCCCCCTACTAACCCCGGGCCCTCGGGCAGTGCCTGAGTTTCCAAATGGTCAGTCCACCCCTGGACATAACTAATTTATGCTCATCCATAGTTTCATAGTGTATCCAGATTTCCCAGGTCTTGGTGAAGGATGACATTCTGTCCTGGGCTGTCAGGATCAGCTCCTTCAATCTGTGTAAACAGATGAACCATTATTTTATACTAGAAGGTGAAGTGTCCAGCCACCAAAAAGGAATGCACAACTGTGCTGCCTTGGTCTAATGCAGTGTTTCTCAACTCCAGTCCTCATGGACCCCCAACAAGTCATGTTTTCAGGATTTCCCTCAGATGAAACAGCTGTGGTAATTACTAAGGCAGTGAAACTGATCAAATCACCTGTTCAAAATAATGGAAATCCTGAAAACATGACCTGTTGGGGGTCCATGAGGACTGGAGTTGAGAAACACTGGGCTAATGTATGTAACCGCATGATCTTCTGTACTGTGCAAAGGAACATTCTAAGCCGGGTGCATGGTCACAAGCCTGATGAAGGGGTCCTGCGAGACTCCAAAACGTTGCCTTGCTGCAACTATGTGATTGTTCAGTAAAACTTTTGGACCTATACTGGTGATCCTCGGTGTGCTGGTGACATTCTCCCTAACCATTTTCTAGTGGACACCTCTACGCAGTGCTGGGACAAGGTCATCCAGAGCCCAGGGTAAAGATGCCAAACTGCGCCCCCCATTCACGATGTCGAACATTAGGGGATCCTATGCCCAGCAGTCACTCGTTTTTCAAAATTACTACTCCTATCAGCCTTGCAACAACAGAAAGGGCCCCCATCCCTACAGTATACCATTGTGCCCAGGGCAGCCATCTCTCCTGCCCAGCCCTTGTCCCGGCCCTGCCTCCACGTCATCCATGGCTTGATCTGTTTTCTCCAGTATGTCCTACTCACCTTCTCATTCTGCATCTCTTATTTATCATTCCCCAGTTATCATCTTTCCATCCAATGTTATCTCTTTGTTCTCTTAGTTCTTTGCTCCTTTCTTCACCCTCCGTCTCTGTGTTCTCTCATTGGTCGCCCTCTAGAAGAATAGAGCATTAACTCTTCTGTTTTCTTTTCAGATGAACCAGATCTCCATGCAAGAGAAATGTAAGAATCCCACCAATTTCTCTTTTCCAATAAAGATGAGGGCCATTGTAGCGCTCATCCCCAGGCAAATATTGTTTTTCATATTAGGAGAGTATGTGTAATAAAATTAGAGACTCTCATCCCCACATTTCCTGCCCAGGGGACCGGAGACCTCCACCGGCCCTTTGTGCAGCAGGGTAACTGCATCCCTAAATACCACCCTGTAGTTTTAGCCCGATTAGCAGTGTTGTAGTAATTTCAGAGCTTTCTCCGTTATTAGCATTAAGTGATCTTTTGCCCACTGGTACCAGCTCCACCCACCGAATACCTCCTATGTCTTTGTTTTAAGCTCTGCATCTAGTCTCAGTGGATGAGTACAAAGCTTGGACGTCACTGTCCCGGTTACTACCCGCCAACAAGTCTGCCCATAGCCCATCTACACATGCCATGTATGGTCTGAAGGGTCATGGAACATGAAGTTCTGCATCACACCCTAATTACACAAGGAGTTAATGTGGGGAGCACCGCAGACCCTTCCTCCAGGTTGCCTGAGTTCTTGGCATGTGACAAGTGATGTCATTGTCCATAGAAAAAACAAGGATGAGGAAAAGGGTGAGGAGCTAGAAGACATGGAGAGTCTGGAGATGACCTTTATTATGGAGAAACAAGACACTTCCCCATGCCTACCAGGCCAGAAAACTGTGAGGAGACCTGCAGGGTAATGGGAATGGGATTGTGAGATTGTATAACAGCTCACATCTGACCAGGACTAAGGACTACAAGGAGACTTACAGAGTAATGGAATCTCAAGTCTCACCAAGACAAGGAGAATTGCCCAGTAATGGGGCTGGGATAATGAGGTTGTGTATGATATCATTTCTTTGGCCTTTGGATAATGTTTCTGTCTCTAGTCAAGTGAACTCTCCTGGTGTGAATCCTTTAAAATCCCCAACCATGCACCAGGTCCAATCTCTGTCCTTACCTGTACCTTCCCCAGGTTGGACATCTTCTATTAAGCCTCCAATGCAAAGTCTAGGAATAAATCCAAACAAACCAGCACAAACCTCCACTTGGCATCACATCACCAGCGATGATGGGGAATATGGAAACTGGAGGTTCCCCTCCACCAGTCAGCCAATCAGTACCAATAAAACACCCTGGAAGTCTTCCCTCCAACACTAACTTTACAATGGAATCTGAGCCCACCCTCTCCCAGAATTCTTTCTTCATTATGATGTCTAAGATGTCAAAGTTTGCTATGCCCAGGTTTGCACAACGATTCCCCTCCTGCCCACTCACCCAACATTTTGTCTATAAATACCATGCCAGGGATGGGCATGAACTCCCAGAATCCTTCGAAGATGCCAGGACTTCATAGCAGTGTTTCCATGCAACACTAAATCCCATGGGCAGGACGTAACCTCTCTTGCACAGGGGCCAGATGCCCTCTCTAATCACCATGTAACCCAATGTACTGCCTCAAGGGGGTACTATGGGCAGGGGGTTGATGCCACACAATGCTATATCTCACCAGGATGTAGAACTACTTGGAGACTTGCATACAGTAATAATATGGTTGGGATAGTGAGGTTGTATAGGATCTCACATCTTACCAAGACAGAGACCTACCCGAAAACTTGCATAGTAATGGAGTTTGGATAGTGAGGTTGTATGAGGTATATCCCACCAGGACAGAAACCTACCAGGAGACTTACATAGTATTGGGGTTAGTATGGTGATTTTGTATAGGATCTTACATCTCACCTGGACAGAGACCTACCAGGAAACTTGCATAGAAATAGGGTTGGGTTAGTGAGGTTGTATGAGGTATATCCCACCAGGACACAGACCTACCATTAGACTTACATAGTATTGGGGTTAGTATGGTGATTTTGTATAGGATCTCACATCTCACCAGGACAGAGGCCTACCAGGAAACTTGCATAGGTAGTCTTCAGATTTCATAGTGCCATGCACACAGCCAAGACATCTCGTGCCTGAAGCAGCAAAGTAACCCCAAAACATCAATGACCCCCTATTATGTGTGACTGGAGGGACTGGATTCTTTTCTTTAGTGGCCTCATTGCTTTTTCTGAAAACAGTAGAATGATGGGCTTTACCAAAATGCTGCCATTTTGTTTGGTCTGTTCACAGCACATTGTCCCAAATGGATTTGGCTTCCTTAGGTAAGTTTTGGCAATCTGGCTTTTTTTATGTTTCTCGGTCAGCAGTGGGGTCCTTCTGGGTCTCCTACCATATTTCTGTGGCAGAAGTGGGGTCCTGCTGGGTCTCCTACCATATTTCTGTGTCAGCAGTGGGGTCCTCCTGGGTCTCCCACCATATTTCTGTGTCAGCAGTGGGGTCCTCCTGGGTCTCCCACCATATTTCTGTGTCAGCAGTGGGGTCCTCCTGGGTCTCCCACCATATTTTTGTGTCAGCAGTGGGGTCCTCCTGGGTCTCCCACCATATTTATGTGTCAGCAGTGGGGTCCTCCTGGGTCTCCCACCATATTTCTATGTCAGCAGCGGGGTCCTCCTGGGTCTCCCACCATATTTCTGTGTCAGTGGTGGGGTCCTCCTGGGTCTCCTACCATATTTCTATGTCAGCAGTGGGGTCCTCCTGGGTCTCCCACCATATTTCTCTGTCAGCAGTGGGGTCCTCCTGGGTCTCCTACCATATTTTTCTGTCTGCAGTGGGGTCCTCCTGGGTCTCCCACCATATTTCTATGTCAGCAGTGGGGTTCTCCTGGGTCTCCCACCATATTTCTGTGTCAGCAGTGGGGTCCTCATGGGTCTCCCACCATATTTCTGTGTCAGCAGTGGGGTCCTCCTGGGTCTCCCACCATATTTCTGTGTCAGCAGTGAGGTCCTCCTGGGTCTCCCACCATATTTCTGTGTCAACATAGAAGTCCTCCTGGGTCTCCCACCATATTTCTGTGTCAGCATTGGGGTCCTTCTGGGTCTCCCATCATATTTCTGTGTCAGCAGTGGGGTCCTCCTGGGTCTCCCATTATATTAATGTGTCAGCAGTGGGGTCCTCCTGGGTCTCCCACCATATTTCTGTGTCAGCGGTGGGGTCCTCCTGAGTCTTCTCCCATATTTCTGTGTCAGCGGTGGGGTCCTCCTGGGTCTCCTACCATATTTCTGTGTCAGCAGTGGGGTCCTCCTGGGTCTCCCACCATATTTCTGTGTCAGCTGTGGGGTCCTCCTGGATCTCCTCCCATATTTCTGTGTCAGCAGTGGGGTCCTCCTGGGTCTCCTTCCATATTTCTGTGTCAGCGGTGGGGTCCACCTGGGTCTCCCTCCATATTTCTGTGTCAGCAGTGGGGTCTTCCTGGGTCTCCTCCCATAGCGTCCCTTTTCATTCAGATGGTGACGTATAGTGGGAGCGGACACAGTTGTACCCGGTGCCTGAAGGTCAGCTTGGATTTGTCTGGAAGTTGATGGAGGTTCTTTAGGCACCATTCCAACAATCCTTTGTTGTAATCTTTGATCAATTTTTCTCTTTTGTCCACGTCCAGGGAGATTACCTACAGTGCCATGGGTTGTAAACGTCCTTACAATGTTGTGCACAGTGGACACAGGAACATGAAGATCTCTGCAGATGGACTTGTAACCTTGAGATTGTCCATGCTTTCCCACCATTTATGTTCTCCAATCCTCAGACAATTTGCTGCTCTTCCTCTCCTCCATGCTCCATGTGGCACACAGAGACACCCAACAGAAAGGTGGAGGCCATTTGTCACCATTGTCCCCGGTTGTCGGTGTGATTTCTATATTGGCAACACCTGGTCATGGACACAGGGGAGTTTAATGACAAATTACAGGAGCGACACAAACTTGGAATGCAATTATTTCTTACAATTTTGAGGAGGTGCCAATAATTTTGTCCATTTTTGGGGTTTTGTGTGGAATGTGTCAGATTTGGCTTTTTGTTTCTCCATTTTTTTGTGTCACCGATACAAACAAAAGAAAGAAACACGAGAATGCCGGAACATTGGTCATGGCAGCAATGTTCTGGGCGAAGTGGTGCGGTATCTGACAGAAATGCAGGTATGAGAATATTTTTGGCCGTGACTGTATGTGGCAGTGCGGTGATGGTCTTTAGTCTACGTTTTGCGCTTGGTATGCCCCTCATGCACCCCCAGCACTGTGACCAGTCACCAAGTGATATTCGTAAGCCCATCAGATGGGTGTAAGAGGGGCTCTGTGATTAGCTGGATGTTGACACCAAAGCACAAGTCCCTGACCTTGTTAGAACACTAACCCTCCTCCTCAGGCTATACCCTCCACCATATTGTGCCCCACTCCATGCCAGAGGCCCCCGCATGACATTTCCGACCCATGACCTTTATATTCCCAAAGGAAGGAATGTCCACCCATTAATGCTCCACATTACTGGTGGTACTTAGAAAATGGCACAAAACAGTCACATCACATCAGCATGCATTCCGGAGTCACCTGGCAGTATATTTCCAATCACATTTAGTGGACAGGCCACAGCAGTCACATGTGAAAGCATATGCAGCACTTTTAGCAGTCATCTTCCCTCGGACAATCTCTTCCTCTGTTTATTCGGGAGCACCACAGTGTTGGGACTTGTCTTCCTGTATAGTGTATCCGCAGCATTCTGCTCCAGTCAAACCGAGATTCCCAAGATGAGGCACCCTGCTCTGTCAGCCTAGGTCAGGGGTAGGCAACCTGTGGCTCTCCAGCTGTTGTGGAACTACATTTCCCATGAGGCATTGTAACATTACAAAACTGACAGTTATAGCTATGACTTGCAGAGGCATGATGGAACTTGTAGTCCTTCAACAGCTGGAGAGCCGCAGGTTGCCTACCCCTGGCCTAGGTGAACAAGCCTCCTGCAATAGTATACCTGTCTCTCCTTTCAGGTCCCACTCCATAGCTCTACCCAGCTGGGTACGCTCTCTGCTATTACTCTGCGGGTCCCAGAGTCATTAGTACTCGCTCAGAGGGCTCTGATGTGCCCATTAGGCTTTAGGCATCCGGCTCACAACTTCCTGTTAGAGACGGGATTACTGCAGCTTCTGCTACTGAACTCTGTGCACCTCTCCTGGGACTTCTGCCCTGAGCAGGGCCTTGGCTCTTCTGGCTACATTTGCATACAGTAGGTCTGGGGTATTTGGCTCACATGACCCCCCATCTGCCCTAAGCCCCCCCACCTGGATCATATATGGGACATAATTCCCCCATGACATCACTAAAAGGAAGACTTCTCTAAAAGAGGAGATATCGCTTGCTAGCTAACTTCACCTGCTCACACCGGCTTCTTATCACATGACCACCGTGACGGCCAAGGACAGCGATCACATGATCAGGAAGAGCAAGTCACGGCATTATGATGCTTTAAAGGGCCAATGGCTTCTGGAGTCATGGGGGCTCGTCTTTTTTTTTTTACATTTGAAAACAGGACTGTCCAGTACAGGGGTGGACTGACAACTCATGGGGCCCCCGGGCAATAGGGGATCATGGGGCCCCTGTGTCCTTGCCCAAATTTAAAAAATCCTATGAAAAAGGTACCAGGGGCATCTCATGGGGCACCCTACTGACCCCGGGCCCTCGGGCAGTGCCCAAGTTTCCAAATGGTCAGTCCACCCCTGATCCAGTATATCATTTTTCAAATGATGTTTAGTAAAGGTTCATCATTTCCTTTGTAGTGACTTGCAGTGCCCTTTTCTTATTTCTCGTAGTCACGGTGTCACAAGGCTGGGGGCGGAGCTTTGATGTTTTGGATCAAATGGGCCAACGGATGTATCAGGCCACTCAGACCGTGGAGTTCTGCGGGCCCCTCTATGATCTGAAGGTCCGAGACAATGCGGGTCAGGATGTCATGGCGGTGCTGGAGACCCTTGCGTGTCGCTGCTCTCGTCTGGTTGGTGGTTTCATTAGTATTTATTGTAGAACATTGGTGGTATTGGTCATGAGACTTCATCGTTGGGAAGGAATATTGTTCTCCTCATCTCCAATAGATACATTGCCAGTGTTCTAAGTCAGGGGTCTCCAAACTTCCTAAATAAAGGGCCAAATTACTGTCCTTCAGACTTTAGTGGTGCCAGACTGTAGCCAGTAGGAGAAGCAAGTGTCCTGGTGTCAGTGGAATAAACACCCCACTATTAGTATTGAGGCCCTTTAGTGGCCCTTTATTGGTGTCAGTGGGAGGAATGGTGCCTCATCATTAGTATTGGGGGAGGAATAGTGTCCCATCATAGGTGTCAGTGGGAGGAATAGTGTCCCATCATTGGTGTCAGTGGGAGGAATAGTGTCCCATCTATGGTGTCAGTGGGAGGAATGGTGCCCCATCATTGGTGTCAGTGGGAGGAATAGTGTCCCATCATTAGTGTCAGTGGGAGGAATAGTGCCCCATCATTGGTATCAGTGGGAGGAATAGTGCCCCATCATTGGTGTCAGTGGGAGGAATAGTGACCCATCATTAGTATCAGTGGGAGGAATAGTGTCTCATCATTGGTATCAGTGGGAGGAATAGTGCCCCATCATTGGTGTCAGTGGGAGGAATAGTGCCCCATCATTGGTATCAGTGGGAAGAATAGTGCCCCATCATTGGTGTCAGTGGGAGGAATAGTGCCCCATCATTGGTGTCAGTGGGAGGAATAGTGCCCCATCATTGGTGTCAGTGGGAGGAATAGTGCCCCATCATTAGTGTCATTGGGAGGAATAGTGCCCCATCATTAGTGTCATTGGGAGGAATAGTGTCCCATCATTGGTGTCAGTGGGAGGGATAGTGTCCCATCATTAGTGTCAGTGGGAGGAATAGTGTCCCATCATTGGTGTCAGTGGGAGGAATAGTGACCCATCATTAGTGTCAGTGGGAGGAATAGTGTCCCATCATTGGTATCAGTGGGAGGAATAGTGCCCCATCATTGGTGTCAGTGGGAGGAATAGTGCCCTATCATTGGTATCAGTGGGAGGAATAGTGTCCCATCATTGGTGTCAGTGGGAGGAATAGTGCCCCATCATTAGTGTCATTGGGAGGAATAGTTTCCCATCATTAGTGTCATTGGGAGGAATAGTGTCCCATCATTGGTGTCAGTGGGAGGAATAGTGCCCCATCATTGGTGTCAGTGGGAGGAATAGTGCCCCATCATTAGTGTCATTGGGAGGAATAGTGTCCCATCATTGGTGTCAGTGGGAGGAATAGTGTCCCATCATTAGTGTCAGTGGGAGGAATAGTTTCCCATCATTAGTGTCATTGGGAGGAATAGTGTCCCATCATTGGTGTCAGTGGGAGGAATAGTGCCCCATCATTGGTGTCAGTGGGAGGAATAGTGCCCCATCATTAGTGTCATTGGGAGGAATAGTGTCCCATCATTGGTGTCAGTGGGAGGAATAGTGTCCCATCATTAGTGTCAGTGGGAGGAATAGTGCCCCATCATTAGTGTCATTGGGAGGAATAGTGTCCCATCATTGCTATGAGTGGGAGGAATAGTGCACTATCATTGGTATCAGTGGGAGGAATAGTGTCCCATCATTAGTGTCACTGGGAGGAATAGTGCCCCATCATTGGTGTCAGTGGGAGGGATAGTGCCCCATCATTAGTGTCATTGGGAGGAATAGTGTCCCATCATTGGTGTCAGTGGGAGGAATAGTGTCCCATCATTAGTGTCACTGGGAGGAATAGTGCCCCATCATTGGTGTCAGTGGGAGGGATAGTGCCCCATCATTAGTGTCATTGGGAGGAATAGTGTCCCATCATTGGTGTCAGTGGGAGGAATAGTGCCCCATCATTGGTGTCAGTGGGAGGAATAGTGCCCCATCATTAGTGTCATTGGGAGGAATAGTGTCCCATCATTAGTGTCAGTGGGAGGAATAGTGTCCCATCATTGGTGTCAGTGGGAGGAATAGTGACCCATCATTAGTATCAGTGGGAGGAATAGTGTCCCATCATTGGTGTCAGTGGGAGGAATAGTGCCCCATCATTGGTGTCAGTGGGAGGAATAGTGCCCTATCATTGGTATCAGTGGGAGGAATAGTGCCCCATCATTGGTGTCAGTGGGAGGAATAGTGCCCCATCATTAGTGTCATTGGGAGGAATAGTTTCCCATCATTAGTGTCATTGGGAGGAATAGTTTCCCATCATTAGTGTCATTGGGAGGAATAGTGTCCCATCATTGGTGTCAGTGGGAGGAATAGTGCCCCATCATTGGTGTCAGTGGGAGGAATAGTGCCCCATCATTAGTGTCATTGGGAGGAATAGTGTCCCATCATTGGTGTCAGTGGGAGGAATAGTGTCCCATCATTAGTGTCAGTGGGAGGAATAGTGTCCCATCATTGGTGTCAGTGGGAGGAATAGTGCCCCATCATTAGTGTCATTGGGAGGAATAGTGTCCCATCATTGCTATGAGTGGGAGGAATAGTGCCCCATCATTGGTGTCAGTGGGAGGAATAGTGCCCCATCATTGGTGTCAGTGGGAGGAATAGTGCCCCATCATTGGTGTCAGTGGGAGGAATAGTGCCCCATCATTAGTGTCATTGGGAGGAATAGTGTCCCATCATTGGTGTCAGTGGGAGGAATAGTGTCCCATCATTGCTATGAGTGGGAGGAATAGTGCCCCATCATTGGTGTCAGTGGGAGGAATAGTGCCCCATCATTGGTGTCAGTGGGAGGAATAGTGTCCCATCATTAGTGTCAGTGGGAGGAATAGTGCCCCATCATTGGTGTCAGTGGGAGGGATAGTGCCCCATCATTAGTGTCATTGGGAGGAATAGTGCCCCATCATTGGTATCAGTGGGAGGAATAGTGCCCCATCATTGGTATCAGTGGGAGGAATAGTGTCCCCATCATTGGTGTCAGTGGGAGGAATAGTGCCCCATCATTGGTGTCAGTGGGAGGAATAGTGTCCCATCATTGGTATCAGTGGGAGGAATAGTGCCCCATCATCGGTGTCAGTGGGAGGAATAGTGCCCCATGATTGGTATCAGTGGGAGGAATAGTGCCCCATCATTGGTGTCAGTGGGAGGAATAGTGCCCCATCATTGGTATCAGTGGAGGAATAGTGCCCCATCATTGGTATCAGTGGGAGGAATAGCGCCTCATCATTGGTGTCAGTGGGAGGAATAGTGTCCCATCATTGGTGTCAGTGGGAGGAATAGTGTCCCATCATTGGTGTCAGTGGGAGGAATAGTGCCCCATCATTGGTATCAGTGGAGGAATAGTGCCCCATCATTGGTATCAGTGGGAGGAATAGTGCCCCATCATTGATATCAGTGGGAGGAATAGTGCCCCATCATTAGTGTCATTGGGAGGAATAGTGTCCCATCATTGGTGTCAGTGGGAGGGATAGTGTCCCATCATTAGTGTCAGTGGGAGGAATAGTGTCCCATCATTGGTGTCAGTGGGAGGAATAGTGACCCATCATTAGTGTCAGTGGGAGGAATAGTGTCCCATCATTGGTATCAGTGGGAGGAATAGTGCCCCATCATTGGTGTCAGTGGGAGGAATAGTGCCCTATCATTGGTATCAGTGGGAGGAATAGTGTCCCATCATTGGTGTCAGTGGGCGGAATAGTGCCCCATCATTAGTGTCATTGGGAGGAATAGTTTCCCATCATTAGTGTCATTGGGAGGAATAGTGTCCCATCATTGGTGTCAGTGGGAGGAATAGTGCCCCATCATTGGTCTCAGTGGGAGGAATAGTGCCCCATCATTAGTGTCATTGGGAGGAATAGTGTCCCATCATTGGTGTCAGTGGGAGGAATAGTGTCCCATCATTAGTGTCAGTGGGAGGAATAGTGCCCTATCATTGGTATCAGTGGGAGGAATAGTGTCCCATCATTGGTGTCAGTGGGAGGAATAGTGTCCCATCATTAGTGTCACTGGGAGGAATAGTGCCCCATCATTGGTGTCAGTGGGAGGGATAGTGCCCCATCATTAGTGTCATTGGGAGGAATAGTGTCCCATCATTGGTGTCAGTGGGAGGAATAGTGCCCCATCATTGGTGTCAGTGGGAGGAATAGTGCCCCATCATTCGTGTCATTGGGAGGAATAGTGTCCCATCATTAGTGTCAGTGGGAGGAATAGTGTCCCATCATTGGTGTCAGTGGGAGGAATAGTGACCCATCATTAGTATCAGTGGGAGGAATAGTGTCCCATCATTGGTATCAGTGGGAGGAATAGTGCCCCATCATTGGTGTCAGTGGGAGGAATAGTGCCCTATCATTGGTATCAGTGGGAGGAATAGTGCCCCATCATTGGTGTCAGTGGGAGGAATAGTGCCCCATCATTAGTGTCATTGGGAGGAATAGTTTCCCATCATTAGTGTCATTGGGAGGAATAGTGTCCCATCATTGGTGTCAGTGGGAGGAATAGTGCCCCATCATTGGTGTCAGTGGGAGGAATAGTGCCCCATCATTAGTGTCATTGGGAGGAATAGTGTCCCATCATTGGTGTCAGTGGGAGGAATAGTGTCCCATCATTAGTGTCAGTGGGAGGAATAGTGTCCCATCATTGGTGTCAGTGGGAGGAATAGTGCCCCATCATTGGTGTCAGTGGGAGGAATAGTGCCCCATCATTAGTGTCATTGGGAGGAATAGTGTCCCATCATTGCTATGAGTGGGAGGAATAGTGCCCCATCATTGGTGTCAGTGGGAGGAATAGTGCCCCATCATTGGTGTCAGTGGGAGGAATAGTGCCCCATCATTGGTGTCAGTGGGAGGAATAGTGCCCCATCATTAGTGTCATTGGGAGGAATAGTGCCCCATCATTGGTATCAGTGGGAGGAATAGTGTCCCATCATTGCTATGAGTGGGAGGAATAGTGCCCCATCATTGGTGTCAGTGGGAGGAATAGTGCCCCATCATTAGTGTCACTGGGAGGAATAGTGCCCCATCATTGGTGTCAGTGGGAGGGATAGTGCCCCATCATTAGTGTCATTGGGAGGAATAGTGTCCCATCATTGGTGTCAGTGGGAGGAATAGTGCCCCATCATTGGTGTCAGTGGGAGGAATAGTGCCCCATCATTAGTGTCATTGGGAGGAATAGTGTCCCATCATTGGTGTCAGTGGGAGGAATAGTGACCCATCATTAGTATCAGTGGGAGGAATAGTGTCCCATCATTGGTGTCAGTGGGAGGAATAGTGCCCCATCATTGGTGTCAGTGGGAGGAATAGTGCCCTATCATTGGTATCAGTGGGAGGAATAGTGCCCCATCATTGGTGTCAGTGGGAGGAATAGTGCCCCATCATTAGTGTCATTGGGAGGAATAGTTTCCCATCATTAGTGTCATTGGGAGGAATAGTTTCCCATCATTAGTGTCATTGGGAGGAATAGTGTCCCATCATTGGTGTCAGTGGGAGGAATAGTGCCCCATCATTGGTGTCAGTGGGAGGAATAGTGCCCCATCATTAGTGTCATTGGGAGGAATAGTGTCCCATCATTGGTGTCAGTGGGAGGAATAGTGTCCCATCATTAGTGTCAGTGGGAGGAATAGTGTCCCATCATTGGTGTCAGTGGGAGGAATAGTGCCCCATCATTAGTGTCATTGGGAGGAATAGTGTCCCATCATTGCTATGAGTGGGAGGAATAGTGCCCCATCATTGGTGTCAGTGGGAGGAATAGTGCCCCATCATTGGTGTCAGTGGGAGGAATAGTGCCCCATCATTGGTGTCAGTGGGAGGAATAGTGCCCCATCATTAGTGTCATTGGGAGGAATAGTGTCCCATCATTGGTGTCAGTGGGAGGAATAGTGTCCCATCATTGCTATGAGTGGGAGGAATAGTGCCCCATCATTGGTGTCAGTGGGAGGAATAGTGCCCCATCATTGGTGTCAGTGGGAGGAATAGTGTCCCATCATTAGTGTCAGTGGGAGGAATAGTGCCCCATCATTGGTGTCAGTGGGAGGGATAGTGCCCCATCATTAGTGTCATTGGGAGGAATAGTGCCCCATCATTGGTATCAGTGGGAGGAATAGTGCCCCATCATTGGTATCAGTGGGAGGAATAGTGTCCCCATCATTGGTGTCAGTGGGAGGAATAGTGCCCCATCATTGGTGTCAGTGGGAGGAATAGTGTCCCATCATTGGTATCAGTGGGAGGAATAGTGCCCCATCATCGGTGTCAGTGGGAGGAATAGTGCCCCATGATTGGTATCAGTGGGAGGAATAGTGCCCCATCATTGGTGTCAGTGGGAGGAATAGTGCCCCATCATTGGTATCAGTGGAGGAATAGTGCCCCATCATTGGTATCAGTGGGAGGAATAGCGCCTCATCATTGGTGTCAGTGGGAGGAATAGTGTCCCATCATTGGTGTCAGTGGGAGGAATAGTGTCCCATCATTGGTGTCAGTGGGAGGAATAGTGCCCCATCATTGGTATCAGTGGAGGAATAGTGCCCCATCATTGGTATCAGTGGGAGGAATAGTGCCCCATCATTGATATCAGTGGGAGGAATAGTGCCCCATCATTAGTGTCATTGGGAGGAATAGTGTCCCATCATTGGTGTCAGTGGGAGGGATAGTGTCCCATCATTAGTGTCAGTGGGAGGAATAGTGTCCCATCATTGGTGTCAGTGGGAGGAATAGTGACCCATCATTAGTGTCAGTGGGAGGAATAGTGTCCCATCATTGGTATCAGTGGGAGGAATAGTGCCCCATCATTGGTGTCAGTGGGAGGAATAGTGCCCTATCATTGGTATCAGTGGGAGGAATAGTGTCCCATCATTGGTGTCAGTGGGCGGAATAGTGCCCCATCATTAGTGTCATTGGGAGGAATAGTTTCCCATCATTAGTGTCATTGGGAGGAATAGTGTCCCATCATTGGTGTCAGTGGGAGGAATAGTGCCCCATCATTGGTGTCAGTGGGAGGAATAGTGCCCCATCATTAGTGTCATTGGGAGGAATAGTGTCCCATCATTGGTGTCAGTGGGAGGAATAGTGTCCCATCATTAGTGTCAGTGGGAGGAATAGTGCCCTATCATTGGTATCAGTGGGAGGAATAGTGTCCCATCATTGGTGTCAGTGGGAGGAATAGTGTCCCATCATTAGTGTCACTGGGAGGAATAGTGCCCCATCATTGGTGTCAGTGGGAGGGATAGTGCCCCATCATTAGTGTCATTGGGAGGAATAGTGTCCCATCATTGGTGTCAGTGGGAGGAATAGTGCCCCATCATTGGTGTCAGTGGGAGGAATAGTGCCCCATCATTCGTGTCATTGGGAGGAATAGTGTCCCATCATTAGTGTCAGTGGGAGGAATAGTGTCCCATCATTGGTGTCAGTGGGAGGAATAGTGACCCATCATTAGTATCAGTGGGAGGAATAGTGTCCCATCATTGGTATCAGTGGGAGGAATAGTGCCCCATCATTGGTGTCAGTGGGAGGAATAGTGCCCTATCATTGGTATCAGTGGGAGGAATAGTGCCCCATCATTGGTGTCAGTGGGAGGAATAGTGCCCCATCATTAGTGTCATTGGGAGGAATAGTTTCCCATCATTAGTGTCATTGGGAGGAATAGTGTCCCATCATTGGTGTCAGTGGGAGGAATAGTGCCCCATCATTGGTGTCAGTGGGAGGAATAGTGCCCCATCATTAGTGTCATTGGGAGGAATAGTGTCCCATCATTGGTGTCAGTGGGAGGAATAGTGTCCCATCATTAGTGTCAGTGGGAGGAATAGTGTCCCATCATTGGTGTCAGTGGGAGGAATAGTGCCCCATCATTAGTGTCATTGGGAGGAATAGTGTCCCATCATTGCTATGAGTGGGAGGAATAGTGCCCCATCATTGGTGTCAGTGGGAGGAATAGTGCCCCATCATTGGTGTCAGTGGGAGGAATAGTGCCCCATCATTGGTGTCAGTGGGAGGAATAGTGCCCCATCATTAGTGTCATTGGGAGGAATAGTGCCCCATCATTGGTATCAGTGGGAGGAATAGTGTCCCATCATTGCTATGAGTGGGAGGAATAGTGCCCCATCATTGGTGTCAGTGGGAGGAATAGTGCCCCATCATTGGTGTCAGTGGGAGGAATAGTGTCCCATCATTAGTGTCAGTGGGAGGAATAGTGCCCCATCATTGGTGTCAGTGGGAGGGATAGTGCCCCATCATTAGTGTCATTGGGAGGAATAGTGCCCCATCATTGGTATCAGTGGGAGGAATAGTGCCCCATCATTGGTATCAGTGGGAGGAATAGTGTCCCCATCATTGGTGTCAGTGGGAGGAATAGTGCCCCATCATTGGTGTCAGTGGGAGGAATAGTGTCCCATCATTGGTATCAGTGGGAGGAATAGTGCCCCATCATCGGTGTCAGTGGGAGGAATAGTGCCCCATCATTGGTATCAGTGGGAGGAATAGTGCCCCATCATTGGTGTCAGTGGGAGGAATAGTGTCCCATCATTGGTATCAGTGGGAGGAATAGCGCCCCATCATTAGTGTCAGTGGGAGGAATAGTGCCCCATCATTGGTGTCAGTGGGAGGAATAGTGCCCCATCATTGGTGTCAGTGGGAGGAATAGTGCCCCATCATTGGTATCAGTGGGAGGAATAGCGCCTCATCATTGGTGTCAGTGGGAGGAATAGTGTCCCATCATTGGTGTCAGTGGGAGGAATAGTGTCCCATCATTGGTGTCAGTGGGAGGAATAGTGCCCCATCATTGGTATCAGTGGAGGAATAGTGCCCCATCATTGGTATCAGTGGGAGGAATAGTGCCCCATCATTGATATCAGTGGGAGGAATAGTGTCCCATCATTGGTGTCAGTGGGAGGAATAGTGCCCCATCATTGGTATCAGTGGGAGGAATAGTGCCCCATCATTGATATCAGTGGGAGGAATAGTGCCCCATCATTGATATCAGTGGGAGGAATAGTGCCCCATCATTAGTGTCATTGGGAGGAATAGTGTCCCATTGTCAATGTCAGGAACTACAGTATCCTCCATTGTTCCTGACAGTGGGGGAAATAGTGCCCCAAGGGACAAATAAAACCAAGCAAAGGGCCACATCCGACCCCTGGGCCTCAGTTTGGAGACCACTGCTGTTCTAAGTCAACAGATCTGCATACTTCCTAACTTTTTGAGTTGGGAACGAGGGACACCTATTAGTAAAAGTTTGTTGGCATAGGACACACCCCCTGCCACGCCCCCTTAAAGGATAATTATATATTTAAAAAAAAAGATTAGTTAAACCCACAAGTGCCTATTTATCACTATTCCTCTATACTGACTTTTGAAATGTAGAAAAGTAACAATTGGAAAATTGCGGAACTGGATGAAAGGTTTGGCTCCGGGAAACACTTTATGAGTGCGTTTATATACAGATATATATATCAGATCAAAATGAGGGACAGTGAGGAGGAAAGAGGGACAGAGGGACTTTGTTCCAGATCAGGGACAGTGAGGAGGAAAGAGGGACAGAGGGGCTTTGTTCCAGATCAGGGACAGTGAGGAGGAAAGAGGGACAGAGGGGCTTTGTTCCAGATCAGGGACAGTGAGGAGGAAAGAGGGACAGAGGGGCTTTGTTCCAGATCAGGGACAGTGAGGAGGAAAGAGGGACAGAGGGGCTTTGTTCCAGATCAGGGACAGTTAGGAGGAAAGAGGGACAGAGGGACTTTGTTCCAGATCAGGGACAGTGAGGAGGAAAGAGGGACAGAGGGGCTTTGTTCCAGATCAGGGACAGTCCCTGGAAATCAGGGACAGTTGGGAGCTATGCATTTGTCCCAGGAACATTTGCCCCAGGGGGTGATTCTTCTCTCTGGATGTTGGGGATGATGATTGCTGTTCGCTTCAGTTGGGTTTTTGTAGATTTTATTGCACATGTGCATGTAGTACAGGAAGAGGGGGACCTCAGGACACCCCAGGTATTCTACATGGAATGCAGTCTCTGGTATTCTGCATGCCTTTCTAGCCTATTGGGTCCCTTTATCTTGGAGATATACCAACCATGTAAGCAACTGGGCCCAGATATAATTATTATGGTTCCCCCATAATTTATGCCAGGCCCTTAAGGTCTAGTAGGAATTTTAAAGTGGACCTCACACAAAAAAAAACAGCCTTAGGTCCCCCCCAAATTTTATACCAGTCTGATGTGGATTTTAAGGGAGAACCCTATGCAAAAATCAAGGATAAAAAAATCTTGAGGTCCCCCCGAAAATCCACCACTCCCCCATGTGAACGAGTAAGGGGTATGTATCCCTACTCATTCACCAAAAATTCACACAGTCTTTAAAAAAAAAATTCCCCTTATGTACATCCATCATCAGTCACATTGTCCCGCGATATATAGACACTCATCAATCACAGTGCCTGACACCTGCCAAAAGAGAGAAAAAAATGTCACCTGATGGCATGTCTGTTCCGGTCTCTTCAATTCCACCAAATGAGAAATGTGGCTGATGACTGCTGATAAACCATATTACCCCAAGTATTGGGCCAACGGCCTTTCCACACACATGACCTTTAATGGCCCCCAGTCTTAGTCCGTAGGGTTCAATATTGAGTTGGTCCCGCCCTTTCCACGCACATGACCTTTAATGGCCCCCCAGTCTTAGTTCGTAGGGTTCAATATTGAGTTGGCCCCACCCTTTCCACACACATGACCTGTAATGGCCCCCCAGTCTTAGTCCGTAGGGTTCAAAATTGAGTTGGCCCCGCCCTTTCCACGCACATGACCTTTAATGGCCCCCCAGTCTTAGTTCGTAGGGTTCAATATTGAGTTGGCCCCACCCTTTCCACACACATGACCTGTAATGGCCCCCCAGTCTTAGTCCGTAGGGTTCAAAATTGAGTTGGCCCCGCCCTTTGCAGCTATAACAGCTTCAACTCTTCTGGGAAGGCCGTCCACAAGGTTTAGGAGGGTGTCTATGGGAAGGTTGGACCATTCTTCCAGAAGCACATTTGTCAGGTCAGGCACTGATGTCGGGGGAGGAGGCCTGGCTCGCAGTCTCCGCTCTAATTCATCCCAAAGGTGTTCTATGGGGTTGAGGTCAGGACTCTGTGCAGGACAGTCAAGTTCCTCCACCCCAAACTGGCTCCTCCATGACTTTATGGACCTTGCTTTGTGCACTGGTGGGCAGTCATGTTGAAACAGGAAAGGGCCGTCCCCAAACTCTTCCCACAAAGGTGGAGCATGAAATTGTCCAAAATGTCGCCTTAAGAGTTCCCATCACTGGAACTATGGGGCCAAGCCAACCCCTGAAAAACAATCCCACACCATAATCCCCCCTCCACCAAACTTTACACTTAGCACAATGTAGTCAGGCAAGTACCATTCTCCTGGCCACCGCCTAACCCAGACACTAGCTGGCTCTGAGGAAGAGGCAAGTCCTCGAAACGCATCAGCCTTTTGGATGTCTACACTCCCTATTGCGGACTGTTACTCAGCGCGGTGTTGATCCAGCTGTTCTTTTATGATGTGCCTTGACTATATTGTCGTTTGTGAGTACAATACCTACTTTATTTTTTATTAAACATTTTT
Source organism: Staurois parvus (assembly GCF_062004578.1). Lineage (NCBI taxonomy): Eukaryota > Metazoa > Chordata > Amphibia > Anura > Ranidae > Staurois > Staurois parvus. The sequence goes on along the minus strand of NW_028318308.1, from coordinate 877,084 downwards.
TATGGTAATGCACTAGGCCTGTGCACCCTCTTTTTGTTCTTTCCCCATTCAGCTTGATTGTATACACCTGTGTCCATGGAGGGGATTGAAACACCTGAATCACATGATATGGAGGGGATTGGAACACCTGAATCACATAATATGGAGGGGATTGGGGCACCTGAATCACATGATATGGAGGGGATTGGAACACCTGAATCACATGATATGGAGGGGATTGGAACCCCTGAATCACATGATATGGAGGGGATTGGAACACCTGAATCACATGATTGGGAGGGGATTGGAACACCTGAATCACATGATATGGAGGGGATTGGAACACCTGAATCACATGATTGGGAGGGGATTGGAACCCCTGAATCACATGATATGGAGGGGATTGGAACACCTGAATCACATGATATGGAGGGGATTGGAACACCTGAATCACATGATTTGGGGGGTGTCCCAATACTTTTGGCAATATAGTGTATATAAAAAAGGGTGGGTTCGTTCAGGTGATGACATTAGTCATATATGATCAATGACACCACAGGTATCCAAGAGCCAGGTAGGGGTCCCCAATTACCGTCTATACCAGACCATCATCTAGCACCGTCTGGTATAGATGAAAGGAATCCTGCTTTGTGTACAAACAGAATGAAGTGACTGGGAACTGTCATTTACTGGCAATTGTCAGATGTGCGATTTCATAGACAGGGTCAGGGCATCCCACAGACATGTTATTTATTGGAGTTTTGCATTTTTTTCATTTTAAGCATTGCTAAAATCACTGCTCCCCACCAAACTGATTTTTTTTTTGCTTTGTTGCATGTCATCTCAGGGCAGTCGTCAGCTCCCCCCCCCCCCACCCAACCCCCATCCCCCATCTCATACCATTTGTAGGACAATCCCTTGCCTAATAGCCTAGAAAGTGGCAGGTACTGTTTTTGGCATTCGGCTCCCATTGACCTCATGGTCCATCAGCTCCACCTTGATCTGGTCGCAGGATCTGACCGGAGTTTAGGTCTGTCTGTGTAACTGTTGTTAAGTTAATTACTTTTTCATGTCCAGACCATCTGCACTGCATGAGGAGTCCCCAAAATAACAAGTATATCCAGGCAGTGTCTAGGACTCTAAGAGAAACCCCACAACTCTACTAAACCCCTTATTTTAATATTAATTTGAGTTTTATTATTAAATATGGCAACACAATTCAGCAAGATTTTCACAGGGTTTGGGTTGCAGCTGTAGCCTCAGCCTGAATACATGTACAGAGCTTGAACATTATACGCAAATCCTCCCTGAATTAAAAATGTTACTATCTTCTAGATTGCAAAAGGTAAAATCAGGACCTCTGATTTCCAGGGAAAGCAGTCGGTTGCAGTTGCTCATTTTCTAATATTTGTGTCTGTTCTAGATGGAGGTGACTATCCCATCATGCGGGGTCGTCGGATCGGTCATGTGGAACTGGAGATCATTTATCACCCACTTTTCCATCATGAACCCATCAAAGGAGGTTGTTCTCCTGATCCTGGGCCCCAACTTCCACAACAGCATCTTCGGGAATATAACTTTAGAGGTATTTCATGCAGGAAATTCTAATGAGTATAGAGTCCAGTCCATGCTGTCATTCTGGGAGAGACAGGCTGGATCTTACATATCGGGTTCAGACAGATTTTACAATAATTGTTGTATCCCACCCAGCCAAAGATCAGCCCTGAGACCCCTAGAACGATATGCAATGGGATCAGACCAATGATGGTATTCCAAGCTTGGTGTCTCCAGTCTTCCAGCTATATCTGTAAATTTGAATTGTTCTTTTGTTTTCATGGCCGGAAGAAACTGTTATCTCAGTTATAACCGAGACAAAACTATTCTGTTTTTAATCCAGAGCCTGAAATTTCATTAACTGTTAATGGAGATGTAGGATCAAAGCTCTTCTGGCCCTACGTCTCCAGAGGATCACCGGAGTGCACTTTGCTCTGCACTCCTGTGACCCATATTCAGCCGAAAGTGGGCTGAAGTCTGTTGTTGGCTGATGACACTCAGCCAGTCCAGATGCAAGAGTTATCCTGACTTTAATGTCGGGATCCACCGAGATACCTGTCTAGCAACTGGCTCATACTCTCAGTGCGCTGTTGAAAGGCTGATCCAGCCTCTTCTACTACACAGCCCAGTGCTCCAGTGAGAGCTGGAGGGGCAGAGCAGAGGCCTGGTGACTAACAGTCACTGGTTCTTTGTTCAGAAAAGACAGAGAACTGAGCAATTAGTAGTCTTTGATCAATCAGTTCTCGGTCTTAGAGGCGATGACGGACAGATGCAGCATCGGACCAATCGATCTGTCTACCTATTACCCATTACAATTTTTCGACTAGGCTAATAATTTCCAACATCTAGAACATCTCAAGAACATCCCATTTCAACCTAGCCACCTCTCTATTCAATTGTATCTATTGTACCCAACTGTCATCACCTTCATCCACAGCCATCTCCTTCCATTTTGTATTTAGTGTACCCTACTGTCATCACCTCCATCCCCCGTCATCTCCTTCCCTATTGTATCTAGTGTACCCAACTGTCATCACCTCCATCCACTGCCGTCTCCTCCTATTGAATCTAGTGTACCCAACTGTCATCACCTCCATCCACTGACATCTCCTTCCCAATTGTATCTAGTGTACCCAACTGTCATCACCTCCATCTACTGCCATATCCTTCCCTATTGTATCTAGTGTACCCAACTGTCATCACCTCCATCCACTGCCATCTCCTTCCCTATTGTATCTAGTGTACCCGACTGTCATCACCTCCATCCACCACCATCTCCTTCCCTATTGTATCTAGTGTACCCGACTGTCATCACCTCCATCCACCACCATCTCCTTCCCTATTGTATCTAGTGTACCCAACTGTCATCACCTCCATCCACTGCCATCTCCTTCCCTATTGTATCTAGTGTACCCAACTGTCATCACCTCCATCCACTGCCATCTCCTTCCCTATTGTATCTAGTGTACCCAACTGTCATCACCTCCATCCACTGCCATCTCCTCCTATTGTATGTAGTGTACCCGACTGTCATCACTTCCATCCACTGCCATCTCCTTCCCTATTGTATCTAGTGTACCCAACTGCCATCACCTCCATCCACTGCCATCTCCTTCCCTATTGTATCTAGTGTACCCAACTGTGATCAACTCCATCCACTGCCATCTCCTTCCCTATTGTATCTAGTGTACCCGACTGTCATCACTTCCATCCACTGCCATCTTCTTCCCTATTGTATCTAGTGTACCCGACTGTCATCACCTCCACTGCCATCTCCTTCCCTATTGTATCTAGTGTACCCGACTGTCATCACCTCCATCCACCGCCATCTCCTTCCTTATTGTATGTAGTGTACCCGACTGTCATCACCTCCACTGCCATCTCCTTCCCTATTGTATCTAGTGTACCCGACTGTCATCACCTCCATCCACCGCCATCTAATTCCATATTGTATCTAGTGTACCCAACTGTCATCAGTTCCATCCACCGCCATCTCCTTCCCTATTGTATCCAGTGTACCCGACTGTCATAACCTCCATCCACCGCCATCTCCTTCCCTATTGTATGTAGTGTACCCAACTGTCATCACCTCCATCCACTTCCATCTCCTTCCCAATTGTATACAGTGTACCCGACTGTCATCCCCTCCATCCACTGCCATCTCCTTCCATATTGTATCTAGTGTACTCAACTGTCATCACCTCCATCCACCGCCATCTCCTGCCCTATTGTATCTAGTGTACCCGACTGTCATCACCTCCATCCACTGCCATCTCCTCCTATTGTATGTAGTGTACCCGACTGTCATCACTTCCATCCACTGCCATCTCCTTCCCTATTGTATCTAGTGTACCCAACTGTCATCACCTCCATCCACTGCCATCTCCTTCCCTATTGTATCTAGTGTACCCGACTGTCATCACTTCCATCCACTGCCATCTTCTTCCCTATTGTATCTAGTGTACCCGACTGTCATCACCTCCATCCACCACCATCTCCTTCCCTATTGTATCTAGTGTACCCGACTGTCATCACCTCCACTGCCATCTCCTTCCCTATTGTATCTAGTGTACCTGACTGTCATCACATCCATCCACTGCCATCTCCTTCCATATTGTATCTAGTGTACCCGACTGTCATCACCTCCATCCACCGCCATCTCCTTCCTTATTGTATGTAGTGTACCCGACTGTCATCACCTCCACTGCCATCTCCTTCCCTATTGTATCTAGTGTACCCGACTGTCATCACCTCCATCCACCGCCATCTCCTTCCATATTGTATCTAGTGTACCCAACTGTCATCAGTTCCATCCACCGCCATCTCCTTCCCTATTGTATCCAGTGTACCCGACTGTCATCACCTCCATCCACCACCATCTTCTTCCCTATTGTATCTAGTGTACCCGACTGTCATCACCTCCATCCACTGCCATCTCCTTCCATATTGTATCTAGTGTACTCAACTGTAATCACCTCCATCCACCGCCATCTCCTGCTCTATTGTATCTAGTGTACCCAACTGTCATCACCTCCATCCACCGCCATCTCCTTCCATATTGTATCTAGTGTACCCAACTGTCATCACCTCCATCCACTGCCATCCCCTGCCCTATTGTATCTAGTGTACCCAACTGTCATCACCTCCATCCACCGCCATCTCTTCCATATTGTATCTAGTGTACCCGACTGTCATCACCTCCATCCACCGCCATCTCCTTCCCTATTGTATCTAGTGTACTCAACTATCATCACCTCCATCCAACAACTTATCCTTCCATATTGTATCTAGTGTACCCAACTGTCATCACCTCCATCCACCGCCATCTCCTTCCATATTGTATCTAGTGTACCCAAGTGTCATCACCTCCATCCCCCGCCATCTCCTTCCCTATTGTATCTAGTGTACCCGACTGTCATCCCCTCCATCCACTGCCATCCCCTGCCCTATTGTATCTAGTGTACCCAACTGTCATCACCTCCATCCACCGCCATCTCTTCCATATTGTATCTAGTGTACCCGACTGTCATCACCTCCATCCACCGCCATCTCCTTCCCTATTGTATCTAGTGTACCCGACTGTCATCACCTCCATCCACTGCCATCTCCTTCCCTATTGTATCTAGTGTACCCAACTGTCATCACCTCCATCCACCGCCATCTCCTTCCCTATTGTATCTAGTGTACCCGACTGTCATGACCTCCACTGCCATCTCCTTCCCTATTGTATCTAGTGTACCTGACTGTCATCACCTCCATCCACCGCCATCTCCTTCCATATTGTATCTAGTGTACCCAACTGTCATCACCTCCATCCACTGCCATCCCCTGCCCTATTGTATCTAGTGTACCCAACTGTCATTCCCTTCATCCACCGCCATCTCCTTCCATATTGTATCTAGTGTAACCAACTGTCATCACCTCCATCCACCGCCATCTCCTTCCCAATTGTATCTAGTGTACTCAACTGTCATCACTTCCATCTACCGCCATCTCCTTCCCTATTTTATCTAGTGTACTCAACTGTCATCACCTCCATCCACTGCCATCTCCTTCCATATTGTATCTAGTGTACCCGACTGTCATCACCTCCATCCACTGCCATCTCCTTCCCAATTGTATCTAGTGTACTCAACTGTCATCACTTCCATCTACCGCCATCTCCTTCCCTATTGTATCTAGTGTACTCAACTGTCATCACCTCCATCCAACAACTTCTCCTTCCCTATTGTATCTAGTGTACCCAACTGTCATCCCCCCATCCACTACCATCTCCTTCCCAATTGTATACAGTGTACCCGACTGTCATCCCCTCCATCCACTGCCAACTCCTTCCATATTGTATCTAGTGTACTCAACTGTCATCACCTCCATCCACCGCCATCTCCTGCCCTATTGTATCTAGTGTACTCAACTGTCATCACCTCCATCCACTGCCATCTCCTTCCATATTGTATCTAGTGTACTCAACTGTAATCACCTCCATCCACCGCCATCTCCTGCTCTATTGTATCTAGTGTACCCAACTGTCATCACCTCCATCCACCGCCATCTCCTTCCATATTGTATCTAGTGTACCCAACTGTCATCACCTCCATCCACTGCCATCCCCTGCCCTATTGTATCTAGTGTACCCAACTGTCATCACCTCCATCCAACGCCATCTCTTCCATATTGTATCTAGTGTACCCGACTGTCATCACCTCCATCCACCGCCATCTCCTTCCCTATTGTATCTAGTGTACTCAACTATCATCACCTCCATCCAACAACTTATCCTTCCATATTGTATCTAGTGTACCCAACTGTCATCACCTCCATCCACCGCCATCTCCTTCCATATTGTATCTAGTGTACCCAAGTGTCATCACCTCCATCCCCCGCCATCTCCTTCCCTATTGTATCTAGTGTACCCGACTGTCATCCCCTCCATCCACTGCCATCCCCTGCCCTATTGTATCTAGTGTACCCAACTGTCATCACCTCCATCCACCGCCATCTCTTCCATATTGTATCTAGTGTACCCGACTGTCATCACCTCCATCCACCGCCATCTCCTTCCCTATTGTATCTAGTGTACCCGACTGTCATCACCTCCATCCACTGCCATCTCCTTCCCTATTGTATCTAGTGTACCCAACTGTCATCACCTCCATCCACCGCCATCTCCTTCCCTATTGTATCTAGTGTACCCGACTGTCATGACCTCCACTGCCATCTCCTTCCCTATTGTATCTAGTGTACCTGACTGTCATCACCTCCATCCACCGCCATCTCCTTCCATATTGTATCTAGTGTACCCAACTGTCATCACCTCCATCCACTGCCATCCCCTGCCCTATTGTATCTAGTGTACCCAACTGTCATTCCCTTCATCCACCGCCATCTCCTTCCATATTGTATCTAGTGTAACCAACTGTCATCACCTCCATCCACCGCCATCTCCTTCCCAATTGTATCTAGTGTACTCAACTGTCATCACTTCCATCTACCGCCATCTCCTTCCCTATTGTATCTAGTGTACTCAACTGTCATCACCTCCATCCACTGCCATCTCCTTCCATATTGTATCTAGTGTACCCGACTGTCATCACCTCCATCCACTGCCATCTCCTTCCCAATTGTATCTAGTGTACTCAACTGTCATCACTTCCATCTACCGCCATCTCCTTCCCTATTGTATCTAGTGTACTCAACTGTCATCACCTCCATCCAACAACTTCTCCTTCCCTATTGTATCTAGTGTACCCAACTGTCATCCCCCCATCCACTACCATCTCCTTCCCAATTGTATACAGTGTACCCGACTGTCATCCCCTCCATCCACTGCCAACTCCTTCCATATTGTATCTAGTGTACTCAACTGTCATCACCTCCATCCACCGCCATCTCCTGCCCTATTGTATCTAGTGTACTCAACTGTCATCACCTCCATCCACTGCCATCTCCTTCCATATTGTATCTAGTGTACTCAACTATCATCACCTCCATCCACCGCCATCTCCTTCCATATTGTATCTAGTGTACCCTACAGTCATCACCTCCATCCACTGCCATCCCCTGCCCTATTGTATCTAATGTACCCAACTGTCATCACCTCCATCCACCGCCATCTCTTCCATATTGTATCTAGTGTACCCGACTGTCATCACCTCCATCCAATGCCATCTCCTTCCCTATTGTATCTAGTGTACCCGACTGTCATCACCTCCATCCACTGCCATCTCCTGCCCTATTGTATCTAGTGTACCCAACTCTCATCACCTCCATCCACCGCCATCTCCTTCCATATTGTATCTAGTGTACCCAACTGTCATCACCTCCATCCACTGCCATCCCCTGCCCTATTGTATCTAGTGTACCCAACTGTCATCACCTCCATCCACCGCCATCTCTTCCATATTGTATCTAGTGTACCCGACTGTCATCACCTCCATCCACCGCCATCTCCTTCCCTATTGTATCTAGTGTACTCAACTATCATCACCTACATCCAACAACTTCTCCTTCCATATTGTATCTAGTGTACCCAACTGTCATCACCTCCATCCACCGCCATCTCCTTCCATATTGTATCTAGTGTACCCAACTGTCATCACCTCCATCCCCCGCCATCTCCTTCCCTATTGTATCTAGTGTACCCGACTGTCATCCCCTCCATCCATTGCCATCCCCTGCCCTATTGTATCTAGTGTACCCAACTGTCATCACCTCCATCCACCGCCATCTCTTCCATATTGTATCTAGTGTACCCGACTGTCATCACCTCCATCCACCGCCATCTCCTTCCATATTGTATCTAGTGTACCCGACTGTCATCACCTCCACCGCCATCTCCTTCCCTATTGTATCTAGTGTACCCGACTGTCATCACCTCCATCCACCGCCATCTCCTTCCCTATTGTATCTAGTGTACTCAACTATCATCACCTCCATCCAACAACTTCTCCTTCCATATTGTATCTAGTGTACCCAACTGTCATCACCTCCATCCACCGCCATCTCCTTCCATATTGTATCTAGTGTACCCAACTGTCATCACCTCCATCCCCCGCCATCTCCTTCCCTATTGTATCTAGTGTACCCGACTGTCATCCCCTCCATCCACTGCCATCCCCTGCCCTATTGTATCTAGTGTACCCAACTGTCATCACCTCCATCCACCGCCATCTCTTCCATATTGTATCTAGTGTACCCGACTGTCATCACCTCCATCCACCGCCATCTCCTTCCCTATTGTATCTAGTGTACCCGACTGTCATCACCTCCACTGCCATCTCCTTCCCTATTGTATCTAGTGTACCTGACTGTCATCACCTCCATCCACTGCCATCTCCTTCCATATTGTATCTAGTGTACCCGACTGTCATCACCTCCATCCACCGCCATCTCCTTCCTTATTGTATGTAGTGTACCCGACTGTCATCACCTCCACTGCCATCTCCTTCCCTATTGTATCTAGTGTACCCGACTGTCATCACCTCCATCCACCGCCATCTCCTTCCATATTGTATCTAGTGTACCCAACTGTCATCAGTTCCATCCACCGCCATCTCCTTCCCTATTGTATCCAGTGTACCCGACTGTCATCACCTCCATCCACCACCATCTCCTTCCCTATTGTATCTAGTGTACCCGACTGTCATCACCTCCATCCACTGCCATCTCCTTCCATATTGTATCTAGTGTACTCAACTGTCATCACCTCCATCCACCGCCATCTCCTGCTCTATTGTATCTAGTGTACCCAACTGTCATCACCTCCATCCACCGCCATCTCCTTCCATATTGTATTTAGTGTACCCAACTGTCATCACCTCCATCCACTGCCATCCCCTGCCCTATTGTATCTAGTGTACCCAACTGTCATCACCTCCATCCACCGCCATCTCTTCCATATTGTATCTAGTGTACCCGACTGTCATCACCTCCATCCACCGCCATCTCCTTCCCTATTGTATCTAGTGTACTCAACTATCATCACCTCCATCCAACAACTTCTCCTTCCATATTGTATCTAGTGTACCCAACTGTCATCACCTCCATCCACCGCCATCTCCTTCCATATTGTATCTAGTGTACCCAACTGTCATCACCTCCATCCCCCGCCATCTCCTTCCCTATTGTATCTAGTGTACCCGACTGTCATCCCCTCCATCCACTGCCATCCCCTGCCCTATTGTATCTAGTGTACCCAACTGTCATCACCTCCATCCACCGCCATCTCTTCCATATTGTATCTAGTGTACCCGACTGTCATCACCTCCATCCACCGCCATCTCCTTCCCTATTGTATCTAGTGTACCCGACTGTCATCACCTCCATCCACCGCCATCTCCTTCCCTATTGTATCTAGTGTACCCGACTGTCATCACCTCCATCCACTGCCATCTCCTTCCCTATTGTATCTAGTGTACCCAACTGTCATCACCTCCATCCACCGCCATCTCCTTCCCTATTGTATCTAGTGTACCCGACTGTCATCACCTCCACTGCCATCTCCTTCCCTATTGTATCTAGTGTACCTGACTGTCATCACCTCCATCCACCGCCATCTCCTTCCATATTGTATCTAGTGTACCCAACTGTCATCACCTTCATCCACCGCCATCTCCTTCCATATTGTATCTAGTGTACCCAACTGTCATCACCTCCATCCACTGCCATCCCCTGCCCTATTGTATCTAGTGTACCCAACTGTCATCCCCTTCATCCACCGCCATCTCCTTCCATATTGTATCTAGTGTAACCAACTGTCATCACCTCCATCCACCGCCATCTCCTTCCCAATTGTATCTAGTGTACTCAACTGTCATCACTTCCATCTACCGCCATCTCCTTCCCTATTGTATCTAGTGTACTCAACTGTCATCACCTCCATCCACTGCCATCTCCTTCCATATTGTATCTAGTGTACCCGACTGTCATCACCTCCATCCACTGCCATCTCCTTCCCAATTGTATCTAGTGTACTCAACTGTCATCACTTCCATCTACCGCCATCTCCTTCCCTATTCTATCTAGTGTACTCAACTGTCATCACCTCCATCCAAAAACTTCTCCTTCCCTATTGTATCTAGTGTACCCAACTGTCATCCCCCCATCCACTACCATCTCCTTCCCAATTGTATACAGTGTACCCGACTGTCATCCCCTCCATCCACTGCCATCTCCTTCCATATTGTATCTAGTGTACTCAACTGTCATCACCTCCATCCACCGCCATCTCCTGCCCTATTGTATCTAGTGTACTCAACTGTCATCACCTCCATCCACCGCCATCTCCTTCCATATTGTATCTAGTGTACTCAACTATCATCACCTCCATCCACCGCCATCTCCTTCCATATTGTATCTAGTGTACCCTACTGTCATCACCTCCATCCACTGCCATCCCCTGCCCTATTGTATCTAGTGTACCCAACTGTCATCACCTCCATCCACCGCCATCTCTTCCATATTGTATCTAGTGTACCCGACTGTCATCACCTCCATCCACTGCCATCTCCTGCCCTATTGTATCTAGTGTACCCAACTCTCATCACCTCCATCCACCGCCATCTCCTTCCATATTGTATCTAGTGTACCCAACTGTCATCACCTCCATCCACTGCCATCCCCTGCCCTATTGTATCTAGTGTACCCAACTGTCATCACCTCCATCCACCGCCATCTCTTCCATATTGTATCTAGTGTACCCGACTGTCATCACCTCCATCCACCGCCATCTCCTTCCCTATTGTATCTAGTGTACCCAACTGTCATCACCTCCATCCACCGCCATCTCCTTCCATATTTGTATCTAGTGTACCCAACTGTCATCACCTCCATCCCCCGCCATCTCCTTCCCTATTGTATCTAGTGTACCCGACTGTCATCCCCTCCATCCATTGCCATCCCCTGCCCTATTGTATCTAGTGTACCCAACTGTCATCACCTCCATCCACCGCCATCTCTTCCATATTGTATCTAGTGTACCCGACTGTCATCACCTCCATCCACCGCCATCTCCTTCCATATTGTATCTAGTGTACCCGACTGTCATCACCTCCACTGCCATCTCCTTCCCTATTGTATCTAGTGTACCCGACTGTCATCACCTCCATCCACCGCCATCTCCTTCCCTATTGTATCTAGTGTACTCAACTATCATCACCTCCATCCAACAACTTCTCCTTCCATATTGTATCTAGTGTACCCAACTGTCATCACCTCCATCCACCGCCATCTCCTTCCATATTGTATCTAGTGTACCCAACTGTCATCACCTCCATCCCCCGCCATCTCCTTCCCTATTGTATCTAGTGTACCCGACTGTCATCCCCTCCATCCACTGCCATCCCCTGCCCTATTGTATCTAGTGTACCCAACTGTCATCACCTCCATCCACCGCCATCTCTTCCATATTGTATCTAGTGTACCCGACTGTCATCACCTCCATCCACCGCCATCTCCTTCCCTATTGTATCTAGTGTACCCGACTGTCATCACCTCCACTGCCATCTCCTTCCCTATTGTATCTAGTGTACCCGACTGTCATCACCTCCATCCACCGCCATCTCCTTCCCTATTGTATCTAGTGTACCCGACTGTCATGACCTCCACTGCCATCTCCTTCCCTATTGTATCTAGTGTACCTGACTGTCATCACCTCCATCCACCGCCATCTCCTTCCATATTGTATCTAGTGTACCCAACTGTCATCACCTCCATCCACTGCCATCCCCTGCCCTATTGTATCTAGTGTACCCAACTGTCATCCCCTTCATCCACCGCCATCTCCTTCCATATTGTATGTAGTGTAACCAACTGTCATCACCTCCATCCACCGCCATCTCCTTCCCAATTGTATCTAGTGTACTCAACTGTCATCACTTCCATCTACCGCCATCTCCTTCCCTCTTGTATCTAGTGTACTCAACTGTCATCACCTCCATCCACTGCCATCTCCTTCCATATTGTATCTAGTGTACCCGACTGTCATCACCTCCATCCACTGCCATCTCCTTCCCAACTGTATCTAGTGTACTCAACTGTCATCACTTCCATCTACCGCCATCTCCTTCCCTATTGTATCTAGTGTACCCGACTGTCATCACCTCCATCCAATGCCATCTCCTTCCCTATTGTATCTAGTGTACCCGACTGTCATCACCTCCATCCACTGCCATCTCCTGCCCTATTGTATCTTGTGTACCCAACTCTCATCACCTCCATCCACCGCCATCTCCTTCCATATTGTATCTAGTGTACCCAACTGTCATCACCTCCATCCACTGCCATCCCCTGCCCTATTGTATCTAGTGTACCCAACTGTCATCACCTCCATCCACCGCCATCTCTTCCATATTGTATCTAGTGTACCCGACTGTCATCACCTCCATCCACCGCCATCTCCTTCCCTATTGTATCTAGTGTACTCAACTATCATCACCTACATCCAACAACTTCTCCTTCCATATTGTATCTAGTGTACCCAACTGTCATCACCTCCATCCACCGCCATCTCCTTCCATATTGTATCTAGTGTACCCAACTGTCATCACCTCCATCCCCCGCCATCTCCTTCCCTATTGTATCTAGTGTACCCGACTGTCATCCCCTCCATCCACTGCCATCCCCTGCCCTATTGTATCTAGTGTACCCAACTGTCATCACCTCCATCCACCGCCATCTCTTTCATATTGTATCTAGTGTACCCGACTGTCATCACCTCCATCCACCGCCATCTCCTTCCCTATTGTATCTAGTGTACCCGACTGTCATCACCTCCACTGCCATCTCCTTCCCTATTGTATCTAGTTTACCCGACTGTCATCACCTCCATCCACCGCCATCTCCTTCCCTATTGTATCTAGTGTACCCAACTGTCATCACCTCCATCCACCGCCATCTCCTTCCCTATTGTATCTAGTGTACCCGACTGTCATCACCTCCATCCACCACCATCTCCTTCCCTATTGTATGTAGTGTACCCAACTGTCATCACCTCCATCCACCGCCATCTCCTTCCCTATTGTATCTAGTGTACACGACTGTCATCACCTCCACTGCCATCTCCTTCCCTATTGTATCTAGTGTACCTGGCTGTCATCACCTCCATCCACCGCCATCTCCTTCCATATTGTATCTAGTGTACCCAACTGTCATCAGTTCCATCCACTGCCATCTCTTTCCCTATTGTATCTAGTGTACCCAACTGTCATCACCTCCATCCACTGCCATCCCCTGCCCTATTGTATCTAGTGTACCCAACTGTCATCCCCTCCATCCACCGCCATCTCCTTCCCTATTGTATCTAGTGTAACCAACTGTCATCACCTCCATCCACCGCCATCTCCTTCCCAATTGTATCTAGTGTACTCAACTGTCATCACTTCCATCTACCGCCATCTCCTTCCCTATTGTATCTAGTGTACTCAACTGTCATCACCTCCATCCAACAACTTCTCCTTCCATATTGTATCTAGTGTACCCGACTGTCATCACCTCCATCCACTGCCATCTCCTTCCCAATTGTATCTAGTGTACTCAACTGTCATCACTTCCATCTACCGCCATCTCCTTCCCTATTGTATCTAGTGTACTCAACTGTCATCACCTCCATCCAACAACTTCTCCTTCCCTATTGTATCTAGTGTACCCAACTGTCATCACCTCCATCTACTGCCATCTCCTTCCCTATTGTATCTAGTGTAACCAACTGTCATCACCTCCATACACCGCCATCTCCTTCCCAATTGTATCTAGTGTACCCGACTGTCATCAACTCCATCCAACAACTTCTCCTTCCATATTGTATCTAGTGTACCCAACTGTCATCACCTCCATCCACCACCATCTCCTTCCCAATTGTATCTAGTGTACTCAACTGTCATCACCTCCATCCAACAACGTCTCCTTCCATATTGTATCTAGTGTACCCAACTGTCATCACCTCCATCCACCGCCATCTCCTTCCCTATTGTATCTAGTGTACCCAACTGTCATCACCTCCATCCACCGCCATCTCCTTCCCTACTGTATCTAGTGTACCCAACTGTCATCACCTCCATCTACTGCCATCTCCTTCCCTATTGTATCTAGTGTACCCGACTGTCATCACCTCCATCCACCGCCATCTCCTTCCATATTGTATCTAGTGTACCCAACTGTCATCAGTTCCATCCACTGCCATCTTCTTCCATATTGTATCCAGTGTACCCAACTGTCATCACCTCCATCCACTGCCACCCCCTGACCTATTGTATCTAGTGTACCCAACTGTCATCACCTCCATCCACCGCCATCTCTTTCCATTTTTTATCTAGTGTACCCGACTGTCATCACCTCCATCCACCGCCATCTCCTTCCATATTTTATCTAGTGTACCCAACTGTCATCACCTCCATCCACCGCCATCTCCTTCCCTATTGTATCTAGTGTACCCGACTGTCATCACCTCCATCCACCGCCATCTCCTTCTCTTCATCGAGTGTACCCAACTGAAATCATCTCAGGCTATTGCATAAAACATTGGAATTTAGAGATAAAAAATAACAGTTATTGTTGGCTATTTTTTAGATGGGTGTTTTTCTGATAGTCCTTATTTTTTTGTATTTTTTTTTATCTGCTGGGATTTCTGTCTCTGACATCTCTGTGACTCTTTTCCCGAAAGGTGAAATCTCCGGATGAACAGCATGTGGTGGGGATGATAACAAGTGAGGGAAGTCAATACACGGTCACATTTCCAATGGACCTGGAGGTGACGATGAAAGCTATGATACTGGCCTCCTGCTTCTACCTGGTAAGGACATCTCTATTCTTCTCTTTACAGCTCTGTTCCATTCACTGTATCAGCTATTATTATTATTATTATTATTACTACGAGTTTATATAGCGCCAAAGGGTTTGCTCAGCGCTGTACAATAGGGGGGGACAATACATGGCACAGTACAACAAAGACAGACAGCGTACGAGGGGTAAGAGGGCCCTACTCTTCCGAGCTTACAATCTAGGAGGGAGGGGGTAAAGGTACAGTAGGAAGTGGCTGGGGGGGATGAAGTGGTAGGAGGAATGAGGGAGGATGGCCGTTAGGTGAGGGTGGGGTAGGCTTCCCTGAAGAGATGGGTTTTGAGGGAGCGCCTGAATGTGAATAGAGAAGGCGACAGTCTGATGGATTGGGGCAGTGAGTTCCAGAGGATGGGGGAGGACCTGGAGAAGTCCTGCAGTCGTGCATGGGAGGAGGAGACCAGGGAGCAGGATAGAAGGAGGTCCTGTGAGGAGCGAAGGGTACGGGTAGGGTGGTACCTGGTGACCAGATTGGTGAGGTAGTCAGGGGCAGTGTTGTGAACGGCTTTGTAGGTCAGGGTAAGGAGTTTAAATTTGATGCGTTGGGCAATCGGGAGCCAGTGGAGGGAGAGGCAGAGGGGGGTGGCAGAGGTGGAGCGGGTGGTAAGGTGGATGAGTCTGGCAGCTGAGTTCAGGATGGTCTGGAGCGGGGAGAGCCTGCACTTGGGTAGGCCAGTGAGGAGGGAGTTGCAGTAGTCAAGGCGTGAGATGATGAGGGAGTGTACTAGAAATTTGGTGGTGTCTGGGGTGAGGAAGGAGCGGATCTTGGCAAAGCTAAAGAGGATCTTGGCAAAGCTAAAGAGGGCAAATACCAATGTATGAACATGTTATTCCTCTGTCCTCCGATGTATTGCATGGAATGTGAGTTAGAGTGGTGATGGGTCCAATGAAGCTCCTTGGGATGATACTGGATCACCATTATTCAATAAGTGAGGTAAATGTAGCTGAGATAATGTGTTTGTTTATTAAATATGGCAAGTGGTGTTTAAAAAGGAGATGAGTGGCTACTGGATTGGTCATCTACCACTTGATACGCCTTAAAGGGATCTGCAAAACTATAACTAATTGTGCCAAGGACAACCCGTGTTTTTTCCTGTTCATGCTGGATATAGTTACATAGTTACATTACAGTCAGTCTGGCTGAAAAAAGACAAATGTCCATCCAGTTCAACCATTACCATTTTCGATATTTGAAGTGAAGTTTACTTTACCACACCATACACGCTATAATAGCCAAAATGTTCAGCTAATTTGTTGTAGACACATAAGCAGTTGCATACCTTTACAGTAACAGAATGAGCAATACTTAGGCCTGTAGTCAATGGCTTCTGTATGCTACTAGTTCACTCATAAATGGAGAGTTCATCTACACTACCTTCTGACACTTTGTGAACATGGTTCCCATGCTCTACCACTGACTGTTCATTACACAATCTCTTAGTTTCCAAATATTCCACCCAGAACACAGTTCTCTAAAACTCCCCCCCCTCCACACAAACACACACACTGTCCCCTCCTGAGCAAGGGCTGCTTGTCCTCCTACTGTTCCTTCCACACCATGAATCTCCTGCCCATCCTTCCTACCTTCCTGAAAAAGGATCTTCTGTGCCCTCAAGGATCCTTCCAAGATATTTGTCTCCTGCCCATCCACTCTGCTGCGAAGAACATGGTTATCTTGCACATTCAGCTCACCCTCCAGAATACTGGTTGCCTATCCTTCCACTGCTTCATCCAGAACATGCAACTTAGACTCTCTCAATCTCCCTTCCAAAAGACGGTTCACTTGCCCTCCCACTAGCTCTTTCATCAGACAGATCTCTTTCCCATCCTACTACATCCTTCCTCTTTACGGAACACTGGTTTTCTGGCCATCTGTACTCCCTTCCAGAACATGGGTCTCCTGCTGACCATCACTGACCAGGGGTCAGAAAATGAGTGGCTAATAGACAAGGTGCCAATGATAAAATCAATGTGTGTTTTTGCCCTTATTTAGACTTGATCTATCTATTCAGTCGTATCCGACCCTTGGCGATTGCACGGACCGTCACTCATAAGCAACTTTTTTCATGAATACTCTTAGCAATTATTTTTACAGGGTAGGTTGCCAGGTCTTTCCCCAACCCCCACTATGCAGGAGATCCCACATGGCCAGGGATGAAACTAGGACAATTTAGACAGGAGCCAATTAACCTACCAGCATGTCTTTGGAGTGTGGGAGGAAACCCACGCAAGCACAGGGAGAACATGCAATCTCCGTGTAGGAGGCGCCATGGTCATGAATCGAACCCATGACCCATGACCCATTACTGCAAAGCAGATGTACTAACCATTAAGCCACTGTGACGCCGTTATTTGGACTAGACTATTCCAAACAACAACCTAAAATACCTTAAATATACAGTATAATATGTCGCACATTATGAGTTCATTATTATACGGTAGACAAATGTCTGGTAGCCCGGTTACTCTCTGAGCTCCAAGGGTAGGGTCCTACACTGTAAAATGAAGCACAGTAAAGTTGTGCTCAAAAGTCTCCCTCCCCTGGCAGAAATGCTGACATTTTGGCATTGATATTGAAAATCTGACTGATCATGCCAAAAAAAACATCTTTTATTTAAGGATAGTGATGGTACGAAGCCATTTATTATCACATCGTTGTTCGGCTGCTTTTTAAATCCTAATGATAACAGAAATCCCCCCAAATGGCCCAGATCAATAGTTTCCCTCCCCCCGGAATGTTTGGCCTTGGTACAGACACACAAGGTGACACGCGCAGGGTACAATGGCAATTAAAGGTTTGTTTCTCCACATCTGTGGCTTTTTAAATTGCAATTAGTGTCAGTGTATAAATAGTCAGTGAGTATGTTAGGTCTCACGTGGATGCACTGAGCAGGCTAGATACTGAGGCATGGGGAGCAGAAAAGACATGTCAGAAGACCTGCGTAACAAGGTAATGGAACTTTATAAGGATGGGAAAGGATATTAAAAAAGATATCCAAAGCCTCAAATATTCCAGTCAGTACTGTTCAATCACTTATTAAGTGGATAGTTTGGGGACCTCTTGACACCAAGCCAAGGTCAGGTAGACAATGAAAGATTGCAGCCACAACTGCCAGAAGAATTGTTCGGGATACAAAGAAACACCCCACAGGTAACCTCAGGAGAAACACAGGCTGCTCAGGAAAGACGGTGTGATTGTTTTTTTTTCAGGAGCACAGTACAACAATACTTGAACAAAAAATTAGCTGCATGGTCAAGTTGCCAAACAAAAGCCTTTACCGTGCCAATGCCACAAAAAAGCCCGGTTACAATATGCCAGACAATACCTTGACACACCTCTCCAGGCTTTCTTGTGGCATTGTTGCAGTAAAGGCTTCTTTTTGGCAACTTGACCATGCAGCTCATTTTTGTTCAAGTTTTGTCGTATTGTGCTCCTTCAAAACAACCACGTTGTCTTTTTCCTGTATTTCTCCTGGGTTACCTGTGGGGTTTTCTTTGTATCCTGAATAATTATTTTGGCAGTTTTGGCTGAGCACTCTATTACCGATCTGAGAGACCCAGGCAGTGCTGTGAGATATTGGGGAGGGGGGGTGCCTATGTTCCATCTTTTAGAAAGTCATTATTTTTGTCTGTACTCCCACCCTAGATATACATGCTGACATTTGCACATGTTTGCTGCCAAGTTTAGTAAGGTCATTCTGGTCAACGGCGTTCCTCATATAGAAAGGGATGTCATCACACACACACATACTAACAAGGTGTTAATGGCCAGTTCATTCTCTGCTACCATATGAGGGCTTTGTATTGGATGAGACAAGATCGGGCGCATTCAGGGTGATGTGGCCGTGGGCGGCTAAGTGCGCTTAGACCAAAAAGATATTGTAACCCCTCCGCGTAGCAATTCAACCAATAGTGAACATGTGAAGTAAATAATAAAACCATGAATATAATGACAACTCTTGTAACTGTCCCAAAATAGAGTAATAAAAAATTCCAAAGAGGGTAAAAAAAAAATAAATCCCCCAAAAAATAGAAAAAAAATAAATAAAAATATATAAAAAATAAATGTGACTGATCTTCACCACGTGCTCATAACCGTGAAGTGTAGATGACTCCCTCACCAGATCCTTTGGCCCCAGTTATGGTGGTCAAATGCGCCTTTGATTATATAGGGAGCCACCCTTTCTTGTTGGATTCTCCATTTTTCTCCCTCTAGATCTCCATGGATTATAGCCAGATATAAGGGATTCCAATAGGTTTTCCAGTAATATACTTTAGGTTTTAGATATTCCTCCCATGGGAATGCAGGCGGCCAATGAATGAATCAGACAAGTTCGCCCAGAAAGTGTAATTAAGTCACTTCCGGGTCCAGGAATAGCTAAGTGCAAGCGAGGCTTGAAGTGCAAAGCAGCCGCCTTTAAAAACATACAGTGCAGGAAATGTGTATTTGCTCCCCTGCTGATGCTGAATGTTCGCCCCTCACACAGAAATGATCGGTCTAACAATGGAATGTTCGCCCCTCACACAGAAATGATCGGTCTAACAATGGAATGTTCGGTGTAACACTGAGAGACAGAATACAACAACAAATTCAGCAGAAATGCGTCTAACAAATGATGACGGATCTGCATGTTCATGAGAGAAAGAAGGATTTGATCCCCTATCATTCAGCAGGATTTCTGGCTCCCAGGTGTCTCTCATACAGGTAACAAGCTGAGATTAGAAGCAGTCTCTTAAAGGGAGTGCTGCTAATCTCATTGTGTTACCTGTATAAAAGACACCTGTCCACAGGAGCCATCAAACCATCAGATTCCAAACTCTCCACCATGGCAAAGACCAAAGAGCTGTCCAAGGATGTCAGGGACAAGATGGTAGACCTACACAAGGCTGGACTGGGCTACCAAACTATGGCCAAGCAGCTTGGTGAGAAGGTGACAACAGTTGGTGCAATCATTCGCAAATGGAAGAAACACAAAACAAGTGTCAGTCTCCCTAGGTCTGGTGCACCATGCAAGATCTCACCTCGTGGAGTGTCAATGATCATGAGAACAGTGAGGAATCATCCCAGAACTACACGTGAGGATCTTGTCAATGATCTTCAGGCAGCTGGGACCACAGTCACCAAGAAAACAATTGGTGTCACACTACGCCGACAAGGACTGAAATCCTGCAGTGCCCGCAAGGTCCCTCTGCTCAAAAAAGCACATGTCCAGGCCCGTCTGAAGTCTGCCACTGAACATCTGAATGATGCAGAGGAGGACTGGTGGGAAGTGTTGTGGTCAGAGGAGACCAAAATCCAGCTCTTTGGCATCAACTCAACTCGCTGTGTTTGGAGGAGGAGGAATGCTGCCTATGACCCCAAGAACACCATCCCAACTGTGAAACATGGTGGTGGAAACATTGTCGGATTCATTCATTGGCCGGCTGCATTCCCATGGGAGGAATATCTAAAACCAACTCAAAGTATATTACTGGAAAATCTATTGGAATCCCGTATATCTGGCTATAACCGATGGAGATTTAGAGGGAGAAAATGGAGAATCCAACAAGAAAGGGTGGTTCCCTATATAACCAAAGGCGCATTTGACCATTATAACTGGGGCCAAAGGATCTGGTAAGTGAGTCCTCTACACTTCACGGTTATGAACACTCTTATCTGATCTTCGAAGCCAAGCAGGGTCAGACTTAAGCAGTACCTGGATGGGGGACCACCTGGGAATACCAGATCCTGTAGGCTAAAGTTTTGGCATGGACAAAAATTGAGATAACCCTCAGGTGGTACTAATCTTGTACTTATTGCACTCTATGAAGTTTATTGTTTGGGCAAATGTAGCGCCTAGCTATTTATATTTTATTTGTATGTTGTAAGTGTTAATCACACTTAATTAGGGGCAGCTTCACTTAGAATAGAACAACACTGAGACAAGATTTGTCTGGGGTCACTACAGTTGGCCAAAGTTTTAGGGGCTTTACACTATATAGAGTGATTAGTTATAGGGATTATTGTACTGTATTATGATTTTGGTATATATATATATATATATATATAGCCAGTATTGAAATAATCTTCATCACAAGCAGGCATTGCGATCCTAATAGAGATATCAGCCCACCAGAGCCAGTTTTGGTGGAATCCTCATCACCTTTGGACATCCCATTCCTCATAGAGATACCAGCCCACCAGAGACAGTATTGAAATGATCTTCATCACAAGCAGGCATTGCAATCCTTATATATATATATATATATATATATATATATATATATATATAGTGCCTACCTATTCTATCTTTATTTCTTTGTATTGGATGAACCTCACATAATGACTGGAATTGTGCTTGTGTCTACTACAGGATTGCATGATTCAGAACAAACGGAGACAAGTGGCAACCCGTCCAAGCAGAGACTAGGCAGATGTTGACGTTTCGTGATGTGAACCGGGTTTTTCATGTCATGACTACAGGTGCACATGCTGAGTGGCCAGAAAATACAAAACCCCACTCAGTACCATGTTGGAAAATCTTCGTCTCCAGTAACAGATGCCATCCCTGAAGTTACTCAATGATGGTCCTTTGGAGGACCTCTCTCATCATAAGCGGGCATTTAATTCTTAACAGAGATATCAGCCCACCAGAGCCAGTTTTGGTGGAATCTTCATGACCTGTGGACATCCCATTCCTCATAGAGATGTCAGCCCACCAGAGCCAGTATTGAAATAATCTTCATCACAAGCAGGCATTGCAATCCTAATAGAGATACCAGCCCACCAGAGCCAGTTTTGGTGGAATCCTCATCACCTGTGGACATCCCTTTACTCATAAAGATACCAGCCCACCAGAGCCAGTTTTGGTGGAATCCTCATCACCTGTGGACATCCCTTTACTCATAAAGATACCAGCCCACCAGAGACAGTTTTGGTGGAATCCTCATCACCTGTGGACATCCCTTTACTCATAAAGATACCAGCCCACCAGAGACAGTTTTGGTGGAATCCTCATCACCTGTGGACATCCCTTTACTCATAAAGATACCAGCCCACCAGAGACAGTTTTGGTGGAATCCTCATCACCTGTGGACATCCCTTTACTCATAAAGATACCAGCCCACCAGAGCCAGTTTTGGTGGAATCCTCATCACCTGTGGACATCCCTTTACTCATAAAGATACCAGCCCACCAGAGACAGTTTTGGTGGAATCCTCATCACAAGCAGATATGTCTTACCTAACTACTTAATAGGATTACCAGCCCACCAGATCCAGTCTTGAAGGAATCTTCAACATAAATGGAATCCCATTTGTAATAAAGATACCAGCCCATCAGTGACAGTCTTTTGGGTCCCCTCATCACAATCAGACATATACTTCTTTTTTTCTTTTTTTTTTTAAAGAAATATTTATTGGATTTTTGTCAATTCCAAAGTATGCTTGCATAGATATGACATCAGTATAAACATCTTATAACTGTTACAATAGAAGGAATAAAATGCAAACAATCAAATGAGAATCGAGGCAATAAATGATTCAAACAGAGATGGGGGGAAGGTGAGAATGATATTAAAGAAAAGATAGAGAAGTAAGAGAAAGGAAAGATTAAGAAGGCAAGTAGAAAGATCTAGAGACCGGAACCTCAGACAGTTTGTACTCGGGAATGACTAGAAGAACATCAAAGCTTTTCCCGAGAGGAGGGACCAAAATCATATACATAGCATTAAGTAGTAGGCATATGCGAGCGCACATATAAAAGGTCAGCCGCTATGCACCAAGGTAACCAGATAAACCTCAAATAACTTTTGTTTATTTATATTAAATGTATTTACAGTATATATATATTTTTTTTATTATGTATTATGTTTTATCACTACCTCATAATTATATATTAATTGTTCTATACATTTTGTGTCTCATATGCTAGATATTTATGACTTTTAATATAAGTATGACTTTTATTAGGGCACATTATTATCTGTTGACTAACTGTATTTTTCTATATGTGAAGAGACTGTGTGTTTTTTTTCCGTGGAACATAAACGCATTGGGACACATAATCTATATCCTTCTTTATTGGGGTTTTTCTTATCTTTTATTACCTTTTAATATCTATATTAGCATTGAAACTTTGACCCTGTTCTTAAATATGACTGTTTTTAATTCTTTCCCCGGAATATTAATGCTGACGCTCACAGCTGTCATTACATTGTACTATGACCGATAAAGATCCATGGAAAAATGGCGCCCGCTTAGCCGTGCGTGCGCACTAAGTCTGGTCTCTCTAAAGATGGCGCCTGTGGAATGCGCATGCTCCATCGTCTATATATACTGACAGCGCACGGCTTGGCGTTATTGGTGTTTCCCTCAGACGATGTGCGAGTGTACGAAACGCGTAAGAAGGAGCCAATAATGCCGTGACGTCACGTCGCCGGAGCTCCGGCGGCCATATTTGAGTGAGGACGGTTAGTCCTATTGGATATTTTCACAAAGCTATTGATTACATTACCTGGATGCTTTTACTTTGATGATTTACCTGGATGCTTTTACTTTGATGATTTACCTGGATGCTTTTACTTTGATGATTTACCTGGATGCTTTTATACATTCAATTAAATTACCATTAATTACTACACTAGGGGTACATCTCTGCTTTAACTCCCCTGGGGAGCATTGATTTTCAGACAACCCAGTATCCAGTTTCCAGAGAGGGAGCTTCCTGTACACCTTGTGAGCTGCACCCATCCATCCCTTAAGGGGAACTCTGGTATCCTCCTGATCATCATTTAAAGTCCCAGGATTCATACACCCTGTGAGGGATTCAACCCCATTTCTGTCCTATCTCAGATGACCTTGATGACATCAGGATTTATTATACAAACGTGTATTTTATTATGCGGTCCGGTGAGTGCGCATTTCTTCTATACCTGATTGCACAAGCACCGATTTAAGGAGAACGCAGGATTCCCATGAGCACCTTTAGTCACTTTATGAACATTTCTCATGATTTTATCCTCTTCTTATTTACTGGTACCTTTTTATTTGATCCTAATATTTTTAGCGCTGCACGTTTTTTATACATATACATAGCATTATCACATCATTAAGACCATATTGTATCAGACCGAGTAAGCGTGTAGCAAACACAAACTCAGGGAAGCGGTATGAGACAGCCATATGGACACCCTATGTACAGTAGCCCTATGTCTAACAACCAGGCCTAAGGCATTTAAATGATAGAGCAGACTATTTTTTTATCATGTCAGAAGGTCGGAATGGTCGGAGGTGGGAAAGGTTCTGACTATATATTTTTGCCATTTATGGTTGAAGGTATCTTTAGAGCAAGAGCCAGAGACCTGAAGATCCAGTTTTTCTTTATGAAGAAAGCTGTTTGGATCCTGTTTTATATCTGCTATAGTTGGTGGGTGTGATGAAGTCCATTTCTTTAGAATGGCTCTCCTGGCAGACATGAGGCAGCTTGTCAACCATGATTTGTGCCTTTGGGTAAGTGCAAATTGTCGACTAGAAGACTGGTCAGTGGAGTAGTCCAGGTTCCTGAAAATGAGATGAAGAGGGTTCTGAGATGGCTGGAGACCTATATTCGTCTCGACTAAGTTTTCCACTTGGGACCAGAACATAGATATGGCAGAGCATGACCATAACCTATGCAGGAGAGAAGGCTTGTTGAGGTTACAAAGTGGACAGATTTGGTTGGACTTGGGGAAACTGTAAGGCCTATATGCCCGATGTACAATTTTAAGCTGTTCTTGCCAGAATTTGCTCAATACAAACGAGCAGGTGTTATTTAGACCTGCAATTATTTGATCCACTGTGAATGCATTCTGGAAGTCCTACACCCAAGAAGTCGTGGACGTGGATTCCAGAGGCTTGCTAAAATGTAAGTTAAGTGGAGTAGACATCTGATATCTTAAATTGCCGGCATGACAGAAGAGTATCGATTAATGAGGTACGGAATCTGAGAGATTTATCCGGGGCAAAGTGTTTAACAAAGTTCATAACTTGGAGAACGTAGATGAAGTGGTGAGAGGGTAGATTATTCTGTGACATGATTTGTGAGAAAGGCAACAGAGAACCAGAGGATACATCAAAAAATTGCACACAATTTTCAAGGCCATGGGACATCCACGTAGCGTAGGCCGCGTATTGCTGTGACTGAGGAAAGGAGGGATTTTTATGTATCGGAAGATACCGGGAAATCCATGGGGACACTTCTAGCTTGCATCTGGTTTCTCTCCAATCTATCAATGTGTCCTGTACCAATAAATTATGTTTTAGATGAGGAGGGAGAGAACTGACATTGCAATGGAGCAGTGCCTGTAAGCTATATAGGTGTACCATATCAGTCTCCAGATCATAGTTAGAATATCTAGACACCCAGACCAGCCAGTCCAGACATACTCTTAGTAAACATGAAAGTTTGCAGACTCTGACGTTGGTCAGTTCCGATCCCCCCTAACTCCTCGGGAGAATGAGCTTGTGTAAAGCTATACGGGGACGACATCCCTGCCTTAGGAAATTGGATATCGTCCTGTTCAGTTTCAAGATGTCTCCATGACGTAACAGAAAGGGTATCGTTTGGAGGGGATAGAGAAGCTTGGGGAAACTGACCATCTTAAACAAATGAGATCTCCCAAAGAGTGATAGAGGCAAGGCCCTCCACATGTCTAACTCTCCCATGACTCTCCCATGACTTTGCCTATTACTGGTGTAAAGTTTAAGTGATATAGTGAGGAAGGAAGTTTCCCTATCTTGATGCCCAAGTATGTTATGTGGTCCTTGGCTAAGGCGAAAATTGAGTTCAGCATCCAGGTGGGAGGCCGAGCATGATAAAGAGGGAGGATTTCACTTCTTGAAAAATGTATACGTAATCCTGAACAGTGTTTAAAGGTGGAGAATATTTCATAAGTGTGAGGAATGTCTGAGCTTGGGTTGGAAGTGTAAGGAAAAATGGAGCAGCCATTTTAGATATAAATATGAAATACATTGGTATTGAATTAGATGGCCTAACAACCTATTTATTTTTCTGGACTGTATGAGAAAAACCAGTTTCACACCTCATGCCCTCTCCTGTTGGCTCAACATCTGGCACTTCACTCCTGCTTCCAGTTCCACAGCATTCTCACCACCTATTGACTACAAGATTGTTGTCACAGCCTTTGAGGACCTGTCAAACTTGATGGACATTTACATGTGGACAAATAATCACACCTCAGAAGTTTCTCCAAAAACACAGATGGCTCTTGACAGAAAGACCAGATAGTCAGGTACCACCCATTGGAAAAGCATATAAATTGTATTAGAGGGCCCTAGTTAGATAGAGCATTACTTTGAATCCAACACCATGTATTGTTCTGCTCTCCCTGCATGAAGGTCTAGCTACATGCTTGTATAATAAACAATTACTTTTCAATCCAGCTTCAGCAGTCAAAATGTTACTGAAACCCATGAGTTTTGGGTTTCCCCATCAGAAGTGATTATCAATATATTGTCTGCAAATAAGGCAATATGGAGGCCTGTTGCCCCATTTCGACCCCATGTAACTGGGATTGGAATAGAAGAAAGCGTGCAAGAGGTTCCAAAGCTAGGTTGAAAAGAAGGGGGGACAAGGGGCATCCTTGTCTCGTCCCTTTATGTCGATGAATAGGGTTAGATACACGACCAGCTGCTATAATATTAGCTATGGGTGCAGAATACATAGTCTCAATCAAGTGTGTAAAAGGGCCTGAGAAACCCAATTTATGGAGAACCATTTGTAGCCAGGTAAAGTTAACATTGTCAAAAGCCTTTTCGGCGTCTAGGGAGATCATTGCTATATCTTTACTGAGATTGTGTTTGGCATATTCTAAAACTGCCAGGACCTTACGAATGTTGGACGCCGCTGACCATCCCTGGGTAAAACCTGCTTGAGATGAATGTATAAGAGAGGGCATTATGGAGGACAATCTATTTGCTATTATCTTAGACAGAATTTTAGCGTCTAGGTTTAGCAAGGATATTGGATGATAGGAGCCTGGGTCAGAGGGGTCTTTGCCCTTTTTCGCTATCAGTTTTATATGTGCTTGGAAGCTGGTGGGCAGGTAATCCCTCCTGTTTGTGTGTTATGAAATACAGATAATCGCCTACTCTGCTCACGTTTAGGCGATCTCTGAAAACTTATCTCTTCAGGGAAGCCTATCCTGCCCTCAGCTAATAATGGAATCTTCTACTCTTCCTACCAGTCCATCCCCCACAGTTACTACCTTTTGTACCACTAGCCCCTCCCTCCTAGATTGTAAGCTCCCAGGATCAGTCCCTCCTAACACTCTTGTATTGAACTGTATTGTTGCTGTATTGTCTCCCGTTATATTGTAAAGTGCTGAGCAAACTGTTGGCGCCATAAATCCTGTATAATAATAATAGGTTGGTGAAAGAACTTAGTTGTTAGTTTATAAAACTGAGAGGTGAAACCATCCGGGCCTGGTGCTTTGCCGTTAGCCAGGGATACTATAGCTTTCTGGATATCTTGTGGGGAGATTGGGGTGTAAAGAGAGGCCAGAGCATTCGGGTCTACTTGAGGGAGGGAGAGGCGTTCTAGAAACATTTGTGCTCCCTTCAGGTCAATTGGGATTGGTCCATACAACTGGGCATAAAACTATTCTAAAGTTTGAATTATCAATTCCGGAGTATCTTGTATAGAGTCTTTCAAAGCTGTGAATTGGGTGAAAAGGGCTTTTTGCATAGATGAGCGAGTAGTTTACCTGGATTGTTGCAGAATGTATGGTATTGGAGGTCCAAATAGGACTGATATATAGTTTACTCGGCTTTAGTCCAAAGATTGAAATGATCCTTGGCTTCCAGCCATGTTTTTCTGTTTTTGTGTGAGTTTTTCTCAGCAAGGTTAGCTTTGGCAGCTCTCAGACGAGCACTTGCTGCCCGATAATTGTAGTATATTTTCTTTTTGTATGCAGCTGCAAATGCAATTACTTTCCCCCGTTGCACAGCTTTGCCAGTTTCCCAGAATGTTAGGGTTGGATTTTTGGGCAGCGTTTGTATCAGTAAAATCTGCCCAAGTGTCAGAAATCACTTGGAGAGCTCCTGGTTGTTGGCTAGATAGGAAGGGAAGCACCAAATTCAAGGGACTGGTTTGATTTCATGTGTGCTATAGGTATGGATATCGGAGAGTGGTCCGAGATGGCATGAATGTCAGAGTTGGTGATTGATTGTAGGAGAGGGGAGTTGCAGAAGAGGTAGTCTATTCTAGAGAGGGTGTGGTGGACAGGGGAGTAGAAAGTGTATTCCTTTCCCTCTGGGTGGGACAACCACTAGATATCTCTCAGTTGCAGTGCTTCCACGAAGTGTGTGAGCAAGATGGCGGAGGGAGAGGAATGTAAGGGAACTGGCGGAGATGCGTCACCTGCTTTTGTTCTGTCTTTCCTCCCACTCATGAGGGAGCTAAAGTCTCCACCCATGATGAGAGGGAAGTGTAGGTATCTGGATACCCGTGAGGATACATTTTGATGAAAATATTTTGTTGGGTGAGTTGGGAGCGTAAATATTAGTAAGGACTAAAGTTGTGGTGCCTATCCGAAGATGTACAATGATCAGACAGCCTTCTTCATCTACCTCTGTAGTCATAACCTCAGGTGAGAGTCGTTTGTGTATAAGGATCATGATTCCTGCTTTGCCTTTGACAGATGGGGATCCATGGACCTGTCCTACCCAAATTTTCTTCATGCATGTAAAATCAGCCTGGGTCATATGTGTTTCTTGTAGCAATGCTATATCTGTCTTTATCTGCCTCAGGTGCGTAGTATCGCCATTCGTTTATGGGGGGGATCTTAAGCCCTTAACATTCCAAGAAATTATACGAATCATCATAGCATAACAGCGACAGATCTTACAATGACATAACATAATGCAAAGTTTATTGTCTCTGACCTCTTCCACCTCCGGTGCGTAGTTCTCAATACTAGTATTGGTCTAATAATCAAGAAAGTAGGTTCCTGGGTAAAGCAAACGTCAGCAAGAGAAGGACGAGGAGGGTGGAATAAAACAAGTGAGGTCCAACAGGGGCCCAGGAAAACATAAACAAATGATAGAAACCATTGTGGAGGAGAGAACTTCACATTTTTCCACATGTTGCTCCATACCACGATCAGGGTTACCGGTGGGACTGGCTGGTGAAATACCACACTGGGAGTGACAGCTGGAGATATCAAAATCCCAACCACCCCATATGATTCCAGAATCAGGGATTGGCTGTCACCTCGTACAATGATTCAGGAGCCAGAGATGTGACAGGTTGGGGAGGTGGGTATACCCAACCACTCAACCTGGACTACGCTGGTCCCTGGGGCCTGGAACTTGGTTGATATGAGACATATTTGATAGTCAGAAGTAGCATTTATGTGGGCTTGCTTGTATTGCAGAGCTTCTTCCGGATGAGTGAAAACCTTCGGTTCATCTGATGGGGTCAGCAGACGTAGTGTGGCAGGGTATGCCAGAGTGAATTTAATGCCTTTCTGGTGCAGGGTGGCACATATGGGTTGAAAGGCCATACGTCTGCTGGATACTTCCTGCGAATAGTCAGCGAAAAGTAACAGCTTGTAACCGTCTATTTGAAGTAAACGGGAGTTGCGGAAAGATGTGAGGAGAGCCACTTTGTCTGAGTAGTTAAGATATTTAACAATCACTGACCTTGGAGTGCGTCTGTCATTAGACGGTGAGCCTAGACGATGGGCTCTTTCCACAATGGAAGGCGTAGTGAGCCCCAAGGCTGCGGAATGCGCGCAGAACAGAGATCCGCCAGGGAGCTGGAATTGTATGATGCAGGAAGCCCAATAATTCTCAGGTTGTTTCTGTGCGAACGATTTTCCAGATCATCTAATTTCTCTAGGATATGTTGTTCCGTATGTGCGATTTGTAGAGCACCCGCATGGGACTCATCTTCCAAATCAGAAATACGCTGCTTAGCATCTGTCACGTGCTTAGCATGTTCACCCAGCTCCTTCCTGAGTTGTTCTATACCAGATGATACCTCCCTGTCTACAGCCGCAGTAATGGTGGACAATAGGAGTGTAGCTACTGCATGGACTATCCTCCCATGCTGGTCTGCTGGTGGCCACAGGTCTGGCGAGTCTGGCACCGGCTGGAGCAAAGAAGTAGTCGTGCCCGTCTCCTGCTGTCGGCCATCGTGGCCGCAGATGGGGGAGAGCCGCAGGTGTTGGGTCTGGTAGCGGCTGTGGACCCCGGGGGAGCAAGAACGAGGTACCGCTCCATGCAGGATGCTCAGGAAAGTCAAGGGGGGATACGGGGGGGATGTTAGCGGGTGTTCCAGGGTCAGGTAGCGGGATTTCTATGTTGACATGGATGAACAGGATGTGGTGTGTTATTTATTCCCCAGACTATGGCCCTCCAGGGGTTGAGGAACTGTAAGTCCCATGAGGCTTTGCAAGAGCCAGAGCCAGTTTTGAAGGAGTCTTCAACAGAAATGGAATCCCATTTGTAATAGAGATACCAGCCCATCAGTGACAGTCTTTTGGGTCTCCTCATCACAATCAGACATTTACTTCTTAATGTTTATACCAGTCAAGTGTAGTCAGTTTTTGAGGATTCCACATCACAAGCTGGCATCTCCTTCCTGAGAGAGATGCCAGCCAACTGGCTAGGGGATGGATCACCATGAAAAATTTACCAAAGACAATGACTTCCTGGTGGAAAGGAATGTCTACCTGTTGACATGGATGAAGAGGATGTGGCTTGTTATTTATCCCCCTAGCGCAGGGGTCTACAAACTATGGCCCTCCAGGTGTTGAGGAACTGTAAGTCCCATGAGGCCTTGCAAGACTCTGACAGCCACATACAAGACTCTCAGAGGCATGATGGGACTTGTAGTACATCAACAGCTGGAGGGCCATAGTTTGGAGACTTCTGCCCTAGCGTACGGCTAAAGTCTCTGTTTTCTAGCTTCGGCAGCCTATGGTCAGGGTGTCACCGTGGGCAGGATAAGCCATTTTTAGTGGCACCCAGAAGATCAGTACATTGTGTATACAAATGAATGTGATATTTTTCATGAAAACATCATTGTAATAAACTATGAATTCTTATACTGTACCGCGATCCAATGTTATCAACCTTTCGTGATTGACCTTTTTTGATTGTGTGAATTTCTTAATATACCACCTATAATCCAATCATTACTTATTTCTATGGTGCTTAAATATACAATTAACATAAATTAATTTATAAATGCGAATTAAAAAATGATATGTGATTATAACAAATATTAAAAAAATTAATGAAAAAATTGGAATGTCAATTCTATGTGAATAAAATTAATAAAAAAAAAAAAAAAAATAATAAAACATTAATAAAAAATGGGAATGTCAATTATTTTCTTTGAATTTGAGATGGTGTTGTTATTCAATTTAGTTTATGTGATAAGTCTGTGTTGGCAGCTTGAACCTCTCCCTCTTGTCTCCTCTCCTCTCTCCTCAGCTCAGCCTTCTCAATTGTGCTTTCTTCACTGGCTGCTTTGTTTATTCCTCCATATACGGAACATGCAGAGAAGGGAAAAGAAACATAGTGTCTTATCCGGGATATAAGTGATTTATGGCTGATGTGTTTGTTTTCAGTAAATATACTCGCCGTTCCTCTGTGGATGCGTGATAACGTCACCGCCCCTCCCCGACGCGTTACGCTACAGGGACTCGTAGCTTCCTCTGGGGGATGTGGATTGAATCGCGTAGGGGAGGGGCGGTGACGTTATCACGCATCCACAGAGGAACGGCGAGTATATTTACTGAAAACAAACACATCAGCCAGGCTGTCTGAAGCATGATCTGGATACATTGTATGCAAAGCGTTATTTACATTTACACAATGTGAGTGGGAGATCAAAGAGCAATAAATCACTTATATCCCGGATAAGACACTATGTTTCTTTTCCCTTCTCTGCATGTTCCGTATATGGAGGAATAAACAAAGCAGCCAGTGAAGAAAGCACAATTGAGAAGGCTGAGCTGAGGAGAGAGGAGAGGAGACAAGAGGGAGAGGTTCAAGCTGCCAACACAGACTTATCACATAAACTAAATTGAATAACAACACCATCTCAAATTCAAAGAAAATAATTGACATTCCCATTTTTTATTAATGTTTTATTATTTTTTTTTTTTTTTATTAATTTTATTCACATAGAATTGACATTCCAATTTTTTCATTAATTTTTTTTAATATTTGTTATAATCACATATAATTTTTTAATTCACATTTATAAATTAATTTATGTTAATTGTATATTTAAGCACCATAGAAGTAAGTAATGATTGGATTATAGGTGGTATATTAAGAGATTCACACAATCAAAAAAGGTCAATCACAAAAGGTTGATAACATTGGATCGCGGTACAGTATAAGAATTCATAGTTTATATTTATACACCTAGAGAGGGTGTAATTAGTGCCTGGCGATCTAATATTTAATAAATATTCACTTAAGCACACAATTAACACTAATAATAGAGTAAGTTAACTCCTGGTGGCTCACAAAAAACTATTTTATTAAAATATCATTGTAATAAAGTTTCTTAAATATTATTTAGTCTGTAGTGTAATTGTTGTTTGAAAAAAGGTTACATTTGCATTCATCTCTGCATTTGGATCCACACATTTGTGGCAACTGATTTTTCCACACCTGAAGTCCATCATGACGCCGACCACAATTAAGGAAAGTGCGTGCAGCTTCAGTGAGCATCCTACAGGGCCAGGGGCATTGCTCAGATTGCAAAAGTCTTGGTGAACCTTCAGGCGTTCCAAGGAGCGTAATATTCTGGCGCGTGCCGCTGCAATCAGTATGAGCAAATTGTAATAACGGGGGAGGGGCATGGTTAAACCTGAGCTTCCTTCTACTTTTTTGCTTCGTTTTTGACAACTGAGTAGTGGGGAAAATTGAAGGCGAAGGAAGGAAAATGTTTCTTGAATGAATTAAATTCTTCTGGTGATTGTGGTCTTCATACCACTTATAATACTTACTGTACGTCTATCCTGAAATCAAATGTAGAATTCAAAACATTGGCATGGCGATCAAACACAATTTCCAGGTTTTTCCAGTCCATAATGGTGCCATCGAATGTTCTGACAAAATGATTTATTTGAACTTTCCTATAAATGTTCAAATGAAATTCTGCTGGTCTATGGCCAGTTTTAGACAGTTGTCACCAGAACAAGCGTCCCCCCATTGGAGGATTTCCTCTCTATTCTTATGACAACTCAGAATTTTGGATTTTCTCCATCACTCAGGTTGGATTTGCACCTTTTCCTTTTTCGATTGATGCATTTTCAAAGAAGTCAATAGAAGAAGGATCAAAGCACATGGAGATACACAACAGCTGGAGGCACGTGTAAACACATGTTGGGGTGCATTGATGTGCTTTGTGACATGTGTTGTCATTACATACAATGCGTATGGCGATGCGTGTTATGGCCGCACAACACCTATTGAAGGGCATCAACGATTGTTTTCTTTGATTTCATTGGAAAACACAACAAGAAAGAAAACACATAGGTGGGAATAGCAGTGGGCAGCACAGTGGCTAAATGGTTAGCACTTCCGCCTGGCAGTACTAAGGTTGTTGGTTTGAATCCCAACCACAGCACCACCTGCCTGGAACTTGCATGTTCTCCCTGTGCCTGTGCGGGTTTCCTCCAGTTTCCACCTACTCTCCAAAGACATGCTGGTAGGTTATTTGGCTCCTGTCTAAATTGTCCCTAGTATGTGTACAGTGGGGATGGAAAGTTTGGGCACCCCAGCTAAAAATTTGTATTAATGTGCATAAAGAAGCCAAGGAAAGATGGTAAAATCTCCAAAAGGCATCAAATTACAGATTAGACATTCTTATAATATGTCAACAAAAGTTAGATTTTATTTCCATCATTTACACTTTCAAAATAACAGAAAACAAAAAAATGGCGTCTGCAAAGGTTTGGGCCCCCTGCAGAGTTAATTTCTTGTACTGCCCCCTTTGGCAAGTATCACGGCTTGTAAAGGCTTTTTGTAGCCAGCCAAGAGTCTTTCAGTTCTTGTTTGAGGGATCTTTGCCCATTCTTCCTTACAAAAGTCTTCCAGTTCTTTGAGATTTCTGGGCTGTCTGTCACGCACGGCTCTTTTAAGGTCTATCCATAGATTTTCAATGATGTTGAGGTCAGGAGATTGTGAAGGCCATGGCAAAACCTTCAGTTTACGCCTCTTGATGTAATCCCCCGTGGATTTCGAGGTGTGTTTAGGATCATTATCCATTTGTAGAAGCCATCCTCTCTTTAACTTCAGCTTTTTCACAGATGGCATCAAGTTACCATCCAAAATTTGCTGAAATTTTATTGAATCCATTTTTCCTTCTACTCGTGAGATGTTCCCTGTGCCACTGGCTGCAACACAACCCCAAAGCATGATTGATCCAACCCCATGCTTCACAGTTGGACAGAGGTTCTTTTCATTCAATTCTGTGCCTCTTCTTCTCCAAACGTACCTTTGCTCATTCCGGCCAAAAAGTTCAATTTTAACCTCATCGGTCCACAGAACTTGTTTCCAAAATGCATCAGGCTTGTCTATATGTTCATCTGCAAAGTTCAAACAATGATTTTTGTGGTGAGGACGTAGAAGAGGTTTTCTTCTGATGACTCTTCCATGAAGACCATATTTGTACAAGTATCTCTTTATAGTGGAATAGTGACCACAACTCCAGTGTCTGCCAGATCTTTCTGGAGGGATCGTGCAGTCAAAAGTGGGTTTTGAATTGTTTTTCTCACAATCCTGCGAGCTGTTCTGTCTGATATTTTTCTTGGTCTTCCAGATCTTGCTTTAACTTCCACTGTTCCTGATGACTGCCATTTCTTAATTACATTCCGAACAGAGGATATTGACATCTGAAAACGCTTTGCTATCTTCTTATAGCCTTCTCCAGCTTTGTGAGCGTCAACTATTTTCAGTTTCAGTTTTCTAGACAACTGCTTAGAACAGTGGTTCTCAACCTTTCTAATGCCGCGATCCCTTAATACAGTTCCTCATGTTGTGGTGACCCCCAACCATAAAATTATTTTCGTTGCTACTTCATAACTGTAATTTTGCAGTGGGAGGACTAGCGCCCCATCACTGATGTCAGTGGGATGAATAGTGCCCCATCATTGGTATCAGTGGGAGGAATAGTGCCCCATCATTGGTGTCAGTGGGAGGAATAGTGTCCCATCTATGGTGTCAGTGGGAGGAATAGTGCCCCATCATTGGTGTCAGTGGGAGGAATAGTGCCCCAACGTTGTTGTCAGTGGGAGGAATAGTGCCCCATCATTGGTGTCAGTGGGAGGAATCGTGCCCCATCATTGGTGTCAGTGGGAGGAATAGTGCCCCATCATTGGTATCAGTGGGAGGAATAGTGCCCCATCATTGGTGTCAGTGGGAGGAATAGTGCCCCATCATTGGTATCAGTGGGAGGAATAGTGCCCCATCATTGGTATCAGTGGGATGAATAGTGTCCCATCATTGGTATCAGTGGGAGGAATAGTGCCCCATCATTGGTGTCAGTGGAGAAATAGTGCCCCATCATTGGTGTCAGTGGGAGGAATAGTGCCCCATCATTGGTGTCAGTGGGAGGAATAGTGCCCCATCATAGGTATCAGTGGGAGGAATAGTGCCCCATCATTGGTGTCAGTGGGAGGAATAGTGCCCCATCGTTGGTGTCAGTGGGAGGAATAGTGCCCCATCGTTGGTGTCAGTGGGAGGAATAGTGCTCCATCATTGGTGTCAGTGGGAGGAATAGTGCCCCATCATTGGTGTCAGTGGGAGGAATAATGCCCCATCATTGGTGTCAGTGGGAGGAATAGTGTCCCATCATTGGCGTCAGTGGGAGGAATAGTGTACAATCATTGGCGTCAGTGGGAGGAATAGTGTCCCATCATTGGTGTCAGTGGGAGGAATAGTGCCCCATTATTGGTGTCAGTGGGAGGAATAGTGTCCCATCATTGGTGTCAGTGGGAGGAATAGTGCCCCATCATTGGTGTCAGTGGGAGGAATAGTGCCCCATCATTGGCATCAGTGGGAGGAATAGTGCCCCATCATTGGTGTCACTGGGAGGAATAGTTCTCCATCATTGGTGTCAGTGGGAGGAATAGTTTCCCATCATTGGTGTCAGTGGGAAGAATAGTGTCCCATCATTGGCGTCAGTGGGAGGAATAGCGCCCCATCATTGGTGTCAGTGGGGGGAGGAATAGTGCCCCATCGTTGGTGTCAGTGGGGGGAGGAATAGTGCCCCATCGCTGGTGTCAGTGGGGGGAGGAATAGTGCCCCATCGTTGGTGTCAGTGGGGGGAGGAATAGTGCCCCATCGTTGGTGTCAGTGGGGGGAGGAATAGTGCCCCATCGTTGGTGTCAGTGGGGGGAGGAATAGTGCCCCATCGTTGGTGTCAGTGGGGGGAGGAATAGTGCCCCATCGTTGGTGTCAGTGGGGGGAGGAATAGTTCCCCATCGTTGGTGTCAGTGGGGAGGAGGAATAGTGCCCCATCGTTGGTGTCAGTGAGGGGAGGAATAGTGCCCCATTGTTGGTGTCAGTGAGTGGAGAAATAGTGCCCCTACGTTGGTGTCAGTGGGGGGAGGAATAGTGCCCCATCGTTGGTGTCAGTGAGGGGAGGAATAGTGCCCCATCGTTGGTGTCAGTGAGGGGAGGAATAGTGCCCCATCGTTGGTGTCAGTGGGGGGAGGAATAGTGCCCCATTGTTGGTGTCAGTGGGGGGAGGAATAGTGCCCCATTGTTGGTGTCAGTGGGGGGAGGAATAGTGCCCCATCGTTGGTGTCAGTGGGGGGAGGAATAGTGCCCCATTGTTGGTATTAGTGACACAAATGATGGGGCACTATTCCTCCCACTGACACCAATGATACTTACCTTGCTGACCCCTGCTCCAGCCTGGGCTCGCTCTCTCCCTCTCCCATCTACAGCCTTCATACCTGGCTGCAGCAGCAAAATTTGCACTTACCTGTCAGCTGTCTTCCTTCTCTGGCCTCTCTCTTCACTCGTTCCTGCAGCTCCCTCGATCTTCTTTGATCTACGCGCGCTGCCGCTCGGCTCCTCCTCTCCAAGCTGCACCTCCTCGCCGGTGATTGGCCGCCTGTGTGCCTCTCCTGAGCTACAGTTCCGGTGGCCAATCAGCGGCGAGGAGGCGGTGACAGGGGCAGCATATCATCCCGCCCACACATCGCCGATTCGCCGGAGACAGGAGCGGTGTCTCGGTTCCTAAGACCATCGGAAATATGTGTTTTCCGATGGTCTTAGGCGACCCCTGTAAAATGGTCGTTCGACCCCCAAAGGGGTTGCGACCCCCAGGTTGAGAACCGCTGGCTTAGAAGAACCCATGGTGCTGATTGTTGGGGCAAGGTCAGAGGAGTCGGGGCATTTAAAACCTTTGAGATTGACATCACCTGGTCTTCCCAGACGATGATTGAGAACAATCCATGACACTGGCAGGTCTCAGCTTGGCAAAGGGGGCAGTGCATGCTATAAATTCTGCAGGGGGCCCAAACTTTTGCAGACGCCATTTTTTTGTTTTCTGTTATTTTAAAAGTGTAAATGATGGAAATAAAATCTAACTTTTGTTGACATATTATAAGAATGTCTAATCTGTAATTTGATGCCTTTTGGAGATTTTTCCATCTTTCCTTGGCTTCTTTATGCACATTAATACAAATTTTTAGCTGGGGTGCCCAAACTTTCCATCCCCACTGTATATATGGATGCACATTAGGGACCTTAGATTGTACTCTCCTCGGGGGCGGGGACTGATGTGAATGTACAATATATATGTAAAGTGTTGCGTAAATTGATGGCGCTATACAAGTACCTGAAGTAAATAAATAATAAATAAATAGGCCCATTCAGTCCTGGGGGGGGGGGGGTTGTTTCCTAGACAAACAGAGAGAGAGCCACACTCCCAAAGACAACGAGGTGGACTCGATGTTCTCCAAAGACTTGGGTGAGCCTTATACCTGCTACATTTGGGTGAGTTCAACATTCTTCTACAAACGCAAGAAAAATGGTTATTTATAATAATATATAATAATATCTTCAGAAACAAGCCATTAGAAAAGCCGGAAACCTGGAACCTTCAGACTGGAGATGGGGACACCATTCATGTATCATGGACTCAGGGAAGGATTAGGAACCCTTGTCCTCGGGGGCCAAACAAAGTGGCCTTTTCCATGGTAGGACCAGGTTTCTGGGAGCTCAGGGCCTAGTCCCGATATATGCAGTGGGATGCAGTGGGCAGCTCAATGCAGACCCAACGTATAGGAAATGAGGTGTGCCGGTGCAGTACACATGAATGAAGATGAATGAAATGTTGCTAATAATGTTTACAAAATGAGAAAGACGTAAACAGTGTGATGTGACGGCAGCGCCGCTCCCAGGGCTGCTAGTGTGAATGAGCCCCAAACAATGTGCAATGCAGGGAGTGCTGTGGTGCTGGAGTGGTCGGTGGTCACGGTGAATCATTGTGACACAGAAACAGTTTATTGTGCCACACCTTCACATCTTTCATCATCAGATTCCTTGTCCCCCGGTGTCACTCCTGCTCTTATATCCACTCAGCCCAACAATCTTATTAGTAATGGCCTAGTGGGCAAATGACCCCCCCATCGCAGTACCCCTCTTTCAGATGCTGTGATCTCAGGTCTGAATGAGGAGGATATATCATACCCTTCATCATTGACTAAAAGGTGGACTACCTCTACTCAGGGCCATCATATCTCATTAGTACTGGCTTAGTGGGAAAATGCCCCTTCACCTCCCCCCTCCCATTCCAGTACCCCTCTTTTAGATGCTGCAATCTCAGATCTGAATGAGGAGGATACTGTATATCATACCCTCTATTGATGTGTAAATGGTGAACTACCTCTACTCAGGGCCAACATACAGTATCTCATTAGTACTGGCCTAGTGGGCAAATTACCACCCCCCCTCCAGTACTCTTCTTTCAGATGCTGTGATCTCAGGTCTGAATGAGGAGGATATATCATACTCTTCATCATTGTCTAAAAGGTGAACTACCTCTACTCAGGGCCATCATATCTCATTATTACTGGCTTAGTGGGCAAATTCCCCTTCACCTCACCCCCCCCCCCCCCCATCCCAGTACTCCTCTTGCAAATGCTGCAATCCCATATTTGAATGAGGAGGATATATCATACCCTCCATTGATGTTTAAATGTTGAACTACTTCTACTCAGGGCCAACATACAGTATGGCATTAGTACTGGCCTAGTGGGCAAGTGACCCCCCCCCCCCAGTACTCCTCTTTCAGATTATATTATATTTTTATTATACAGGATTTATATAGCGCCAACAGTTTGTGCAGCATTTTACAAAATGAATGCTGTGACCTCAGATCTGAATGAGGAGGATATACCATACCCTTAATGTCTAAAAGGTGAACTACCTCTACTCAGGGCCATCTTATTAGTACTGAGCTAGTGAGCAAATGCCACTTCACCCCCCCCCCCCCCCCCCCAACCCATACTCCTCTTTCAGATGCTGCAATCTCAGATCTGAATGAGGAAGATATATCATACCCTTCATTGATGTATAAATGGTAAACTACCTTTTCTCAGGGCCAACAGACAGTATCTCATCAGTGCTGGCCTAGTGGGCAAATGCCCCACCACACCTCATCCCACTCTTCCTCTGTTAGATGCTGTGATTGCAGGTCTGAATGAAGAGAATATGTCATACCAACCATTAATGTCTGAAAGGTGAACTCTCTCTACTCAGGGCTAACACACTGTATCTCATTAGTGTTGGCCTAGTGGGCAAATGCCCCACCACACCTCATCCCACTCTTCCTCTGTCAGATGCTGTGATTGCAGGTCTGAATGAGGAGGATATGTCATACCAACCATTAATGTCTGAAAGGTGAACTCTCTTTACTCAGAGCCAACGCAACCTATTAGTACCAGCCTAGTGAGCAAATAACCCCCCCCCCCATCTCAGTCCTCTGCATGGGCGCAATGTGAGAGATGCCCTTTGTAACTCCGGGTTCCATCCAACTACCATAGATCCTGCAATCCCAAACTGGCAGCATTCTCCATTATGTGTTCTAAGCATTGGATTGCATAGGTTGGCTGTGGTAGGGTGACACCCTTTCATGGCCATGTAGGAGGAGCAGAGGCATAAACTTCAGTAGGCATCTTCAGAGCTTTTGAGGGATATTACAGTCTGGGGGACTCACCAGAAATCCAAAATTTGGAAGTTTAACTTCAATTGAGGCATTTTGGTAGGTGCAGTATATTTATTTACCGAGGTCAACAAGCCAGACTGAGGAGAGGACAAATGACGAGGAGGGAGGGAGGGATCGGGCTAGGAAAATGAGGTTCCTTTATTGCTTCAAGCCATGGAGATGTGTCTGGATTGGCTGAACGTGAAAAGGTCTCATCCAGAAGAAGACCCAGGGATCCTGATAGGATCAGTAAAGCACAGATTGTGCCCTTTGGACACCATTAGACTGATGCCACGAGTCTGGATTTAGGAAGGTGAGTTCTGTTACCTATAATGATGACTTTGCTTCCCTTCCACCATATGTACTGTATACATCTGGCCTGGTATGGAAGCGGTTATCCCGGCGTCATGTTTGAGGCTACAACCAAGATCTCAGAATCATTTGTTCACTGCCGGCGATTCTCTTTTGAGTAAAAGTAATCCAAGCGGCTAACTAGCATCCGGATTACTTGTACAGGTGGTGGAAGGGGTCCAACCCCACTCCCGCCTCCACTGCCACCTTTACCAGGCTCTCCTGAGCGATCGGGGAGCCCAGGAAGGATGTGATCGGTGGCATCTGACCCACAGTCAGAGGTACTGGTGTGGTTCCTCCCACTGTGTGACATCAGAAACCAGGCGTGACCGATATATTCACCATGTATTCACTTCTGGTTCCCGCTCCATGTTTATTGACCGGTTACTGACCAGTGAAGAAGTCCAGTAGACCGATGGCCACACCAGCTGCTGCCACAAAAAACAATGATAATAATAATGATATTATGTGCTATTATGAGTCTGTTCCTCTAGTTTATTGTTTGGAAGTAAATAAAATAAAAAATATATATATATATATATATACACACAGTATATATATCAGCTGAAAAGGCTCACAAGAGCTTACAATCTGAAGCGCACTCATGTAGTATAAAGCATACACAGGTTTTTTCCAGTCATGCTTTGGGTGACAACATGAAGTCCCTGAGGCCTCCCCCTCATCTTCTCTTCTCCAGCTCTGCTCACATTAAGGTGTCGGTGTCATTCTCCTCTGGGGTGTGTACTCTGGGTTGGCATGGGATGGACCCACAATGGGCGGGTCTATGACACTGTGGGCTCACAGGAAGTGGCCTGAATGACGCTGGGTGTCATTCAACCCCCGAAGGAGGAGCGAAATGGGGAGTCTGCCGGGGACAGCATTGGGGAGGAGGCTGAGGATTCCAGAGGAAGCTGATTATTACAGTCAAGTCCTGATCAACCCAAGACTCATCTATTCACTGAGGATGGAATGGGGCTCAGGGGGCACGCCATCTTCATATGACACGTAATCTGACTTCACTGGTCATACATGACCCAGGCAAAGGCTACGACAACCGGGCGCAGATCACCGCCTCTCTGTTCTCTCTCATTCTTCTGCCTCCCCCACCATTCCCACTATTACTCTTACCCACTCCTAGCTCTCTACCTTCCTCTCACCTCCCTCTTTAATCTCTCTTCTTTTCTCTCCTCTCTTCTCTCTCCTCTCCTCTCCTCTCCCTCTCCATCTGCCCCTCCTCTCCCTCCTGCCCCTCCTCTCCCTCTGCCACTCCTCTTCCCTCCCCTCTCCCTCCCCTTTCCTCTTCCTCTCCTCTCACTCTTCTCCCCTCCTCTCCCCTCTCTCCTCTTCCCTCTCTCCTCTCCTCTCCCTCTCCATCTGCCCCTCCTATTCCCTCCCCTCTCCCTCCCCTTTCCTCTCACTCTTCTCCCCTCCTCTCCCTCTCTCCTCTTCCCTCTTCTTCCCTCTCTCCTCTCCTCTCCCTCTCCATTTGCCCCTCCTCTCCTCTCCCTCTGCCCCTCCTCTTCCCTCCCCTCTCCCTCTCCTCTCACTCTTCTCCCCTCTCTCCTCTCTCTCCCCTCTCTTCCCTTCCCTCTCCCCTCCTCTCTCTCTCTCCCCTCCTCTCTCTTTTTCCTCCACTCTCTCTCTCTCTCCCCTCCTCTCTCTCTCTCTCCCCTCCTCTCTTCCCTTTCCCCTCCTCTCCTCTCCCTCTCCTCTCCCCCTCCTCTCCTCCCTTCCCTCTCTTTTCCTCTATCCCTTCCTCTCCTCTCCCTCTCCTCTCCCCCTCCTCTCCTCTCCCCCTCCTCTCCTGTCACCTCCATGTCTCCGCCCTGACTAAGCATTCTCTATTTCTGGTCATACAGGGGACAGGGGTAGGTGGATTGCCTGGAGGGCAGTGTGGGGCCCCGCCTGTCTCTGTACCCCCTCCCCCATCCTGTATACAGTTGGGAATATGTCTGTCTGCCCGTCATGTCATGACTTGTACTGGATTATCAGACGGAGAATTTCCAGGATCTGTAGATGGAATGATTATAGTAAAGAGAACCCGTCACTCTGAAATCTTTGGGGGATAATGAAAGATTCTCCTTAAGGCTGGATTGTGCCTTTTGTCCCACCGATCACCATATGCGGACATCCCGTGTACTGTGCGGACATCCCGTGTATACCTTGCGGACATCCCGTGTACTGTGCGGACATCCCGTGTGTACTGTGCGGACATACCGTGTACTGTGCGAACATCCCGTGTATACTGTGCGGACATCCCGTGTACTGTGCGGACATCCCGTGTATACTGTGCGGACATCCCGTGTACTGTGCGGACATCCCGTGTATACTGTGCGGACATCCCGTGTACTGTGCGGACATCCCGTGTGTACTGTGCGGACATCCCGTGTACTGTGCGGACATCCCGTGTACTGTGCGGACATCCCGTGTATACTGTGCGGACATCCCGTGTACTGTGCGGACATCCCGTGTATACTGTGTGGACATCCCGTGTACTGTGCGGACATCCCGTGTGTACTGTGCGGACATCCCGTGTGTACTGTGCGGACATCCCGTGTACTGTGATGACATCCCGTGTATACTGTGAGGACATCCCGTGTATACTGTGAGGACATTGCGTGTACTGTGAGGACATCCCGTGTACGGTGCGAACATCCCGTATAATGTGCGGACATCCCGTGTACTGTGAGGACATCCCGTGTACTGTGCGGACAGATATGTTATTGTTACCTGCAGCCTTGGGTAGGTGAGGAGCTCCAAAAGGTCATTCACAGACTGAGGTGGGAGAATACACCCATCAGGATCAGTGAGGGTTCTACAGCCAAACCCCAAAATAAACCCAGAAGCCATGCAGGTTAAATTGCCTGACCACACACGTAAAGAGTGTCTTGTGTACACTTCCTGTGTTACCTGTCCTGTGTCCTCTGTACACTTCCTGTGTTACCTGTCCTGTGTCCTCTGTACACTTCATGTGTTACCTGTCCCGTGTCCTCTGTACACTTCATGTGTTACCTGTCCCATGTCCTCTGTACACTTCATGTGTTACCTGTCCCGTGTCCTCTGTACACTTCATGTGTTACCTGTCCCATGTCCTCTGTACACTTCATGTGTTACCTGTTCAGTATCCTCTGTACACTTCATATGTTACCTGTCCCGTGTCCTCTGTACACTTCCTGTGTTACCTGTCCCGTGTCCTCTGTACACTTTCTGTGTTACCTGTCCCGTGTCCTCTGTACACTTCCTGTGTTACCTGTCCTGTGTCCTCTGTACACTTCCTGTGTTACCTGTCCCGTGTCCTCTGTACACTACCTGTGTTACCTGTCCCGTGTTTTCGGTACACTTTCCGTGTCATCTATCCCGTGTCCTCTGTAC
Source organism: Staurois parvus (assembly GCF_062004578.1). Taxonomy (NCBI): domain Eukaryota; kingdom Metazoa; phylum Chordata; class Amphibia; order Anura; family Ranidae; genus Staurois; species Staurois parvus. Next base: position 832,767 of record NW_028318308.1, on the reverse strand, counting down.
ACTTCCCATGTCATCTGTCCCATGTCCTCTGTACACTTCATGTGTCATCTGTCCCGTGTCCTCTGTACACTTCATCTGTCCCTTGTCCTAGGTACACTTCATGTGTCATCTGTCCCGTGTCCTCTGTCCACTTCCTGTTTCATCTGTCCCGTGTCCTCTGTCCACTTCCTGTTTCATCTGTCCCGTGTCCTCTGTACACTTCCCGTTTCATTGTGTCCTCTGTCCACTTCCTGTTTCATCTGTCCCGTGTCTGTCACATACCTGATTGGAGACTGAAATGACGAGGTCGGCCTCACTTGTGTCACTAGCCCTGACCCCACTGGAGGTGGAACAGAGGGAGTCTAGGGACCAGGGGGACAAGAGCGCCAGCAGATGTTGTTTGCAGGTCTTGCAGTTGGACACTTTGGAAGACCGATGATCCTCCAATTCAGGATCAGTAGTGATACGCAGAACTGGTATGGTGGGTCACAAGGTGTGCACCAGAGGAAGGCAGGAAGCTGGGATGGGAGACAGGAGCAATGTAACAGGAATAGCCGGGGTCATCAAAGGGCGGACAGCGAGGTACCAAATCATAAGCAAGCCAAAGTCAGGAGCAGAGCCGAAGTCAGGAACCAGTATCAAGCAGGAGAGTAATCAGAGTCAGGTCAGGAACAAGCCGGAGAAGCAACAAGGAATCACACAGGAAGAAGCAGGAAAGGGGAACAGCTGAAGACCAGTCAGCACTCAGCACAGGCAGAGGCACCTTTTAAATAGTCCGTCTGGTGCCAATCTTCACCCTGCGTGTGCACATTTCTATTCGCCAGCTGTCTAATGGGGTTTCCCTTACAATTATACACTCCTGAGCCCTGCACCCTGTGCATTATACACTCCTGAGCCCTGCACCCTGTGCATTATACACTCCTGAGCCCTGCACCCTGTGCATTATACACTCCTGAGCCCTGTACCCTGTGTATTATAGACTCCCGAGCCCTGCACCCTGTGTATTATACACTCCTGAGCCCTGCACCCTGTGTATTATACACTCCTGAGCCCTGCGCCTTGTGCATTATACACTCCTGAGCCCTGCACCCTGTGTATTATACACTCCTGAGCCCTGCGCCCTGTGCATTATACACTCCTGAGCCCTGCACCCTGTGTATGACACACTCCTGAGCCCTGCGCCCTGTGCATTATACACTCCTGAACCCTGCGCCCTGTGTATGATACACTCCTGAGCCCTGCACCCTGTGTATTATACACTCCTGAACCCTGCACCCTGTGTATGATACACTCCTGAGCCCTGCACCCTGTGCATTATACACTCCTGAGCCCTGCACCCTGTGTATGATACACTCCTGAACCCTGCACCCTGTGCATTATACACTCCTAAGCCCTGCACCCTGTGTATTATACACTCCTGAGCCCTGCACCCTGTGTATTATACACTCCTGAGCCCTGTGTATTATACACTCATGAACCCTGCACCCTGTGTATGATACACTCCTGAGCCCTGCGCCCTGTGCAATATACACTCCTGAACCCTGCGCCCTGTGTATGATACACTCCTGAGCCCTGCGCCCTGTGCATTATACACTCCTGAACCCTGCACCCTGTGTATGATACACTCCTGAGCCCTGCGCCCTGTGTATTATACACTCCTGATCCCTGCGCCCTGTGTATGATACACTCCTGAGCCCTGCGCCCTGTGCATTATGCACTCCTGAGCCCTGCGCCCTGTGTATGATACACTCCTGAGCCCTGCGCCCTGTGCATTATACACTCCTGGTCCCTGCGCCCTGTGTATGATACACTCCTGAACCCTGCACCCTGTGCATTATACACTCCTGAGCCCTGCACCCTGTGTATTATACACTCCTGAGCCCTGCACCCTGTGTATTATACACTCCTGAGCCCTGCACCCTGTGTATTATACACTCCTGAGCCCTGCACCATTTGTATTATACACTCCTGAGCCCTGCACCCTGTGTATGATACACTCCTGAGTCCTGCACCATTTGTATTATACACTCCTGAGCCCTGCACCCTGTGTATGATGCACTCCTGAGTCCTGCACCCTGTGTATTATACAATCCTGAACCCTGCACCCTGTGCATTATACACTCCTGAGCCCTGCACCCTGTGTATTATACACTCCTGAGCCCTGCACCCTGTGTATTATACACTCCTGAGCCCTGCACCCTGTGTATTATACACTCCTGAGCCCTGTGTATTATACACTCCTGAGCCCTGCACCCTGTGTATTATACACTCCTGAACCCTGCACCCTGTGTATGATACACTCCTGAGCCCTGCACCCTGTGCATTATACACTCCTGAGCCCTGCACCCTGTGTATTATACACTCCTGAGCCCTGCACCCTGTGTATTATACACTCCTGAGCACTGTGTATTATACACTCCTGAGCCCTGCACCCTGTGTATTATACACTCCTGAACCCTGCACCCTGTGTATGATACACTCCTGAGCCCTGCACCCTGTGCATTATACACTCCTGAACCGTGCGCCATGTGTATGATACACTCCTGAGCCCTGCGCCCTGTGCATTATACACTCCTGAACCCTGCGCCCTGTGTATGATACACTCCTGAGCCCTGCGCCCTGTGCATTATACACTCCTGAACCCTGCACCCTGTGTATGATACACTCCTGAGCCCTGCGCCCTGTGTATTATACACTCCTGATCCCTGCGCCCTGTGTATGATACACTCCTGAGCCCTGCGCCCTGTGCATTATGCACTCCTGAGCCCTGCGCCCTGTGTATGATACACTCCTGAGCCCTGCACCCTGTGTATTATACACTCCTGAGCCCTGTGTATTATACACTCCTGAGCCCTGCACCCTGTGCATTATACACTCCTGAACCCTGCGCCCTGTGTATGATACACTCCTGAGCCCTGCGCCCTGTGCATTATACACTCCTGAACCCTGCACCCTGTGTATGATACACTCCTGAGCCCTGCGCCCTGTGTATTATACACTCCTGATCCCTGCGCCCTGTGTATGATACACTCCTGAGCCCTGCGCCCTGTGCATTATGCACTCCTGAGCCCTGCGCCCTGTTTATGATACACTCCTGAGCCCTGCGCCCTGTGCATTATACACTCCTGAGCCCTGCGCCCTGTGTATTATACACTCCTGAGCGCTGTGTATTATACACTCCTGAGCCCTGCACCCTGTGTATTATACACTCCTGAGCGCTGTGTATTATACACTCCTGAGCCCTGCACCCTGTGTATTATACACTCCTGAACCCTGCACCCTGTGTATGATACACTCCTGAGCCCTGCACCATTTGTATTATACACTCCTGATCCCTGCACCCTGTGCATTATACACTCCTGAGCCCTGCGCCCTGTGCATTATACACTTCTGAGCCCTGTACCCTGTATAATATACACTCCTGAGCCCTGCACCCTGTGTATGAGACACTCATGAGCCCTTCTGCACCCTGTGTATTATACACTCCTGAGCCCTGCGTCCTGTGCATTATACACTCCTGAGCCCTGCACCCTGTGTATTATACACTCCTGAGCCCTGTGTATTATACACTCCTGAGCCCTGTGTATTATACACTCCTGAGCCCTGCACCCTGTGTATTATACACTCCTGAACCCTGCACCCTGTGTATTATACACTCCTGAGCCCTGCACCCTGTGTATTATACACTCCTGAGCCCTGTGTATTATACACTCCTGAGCCCTGCACCCTGTGCATTATACACTCCTGAGCCCTGCGCCCTGTGTATGATACACTCCTGAGCCCTGCGCCCTGTGCATTATACACTCCTGAGCCCTGCACCCTGTGTATGATACACTCCTGAACCCTGCACCCTGTGCATTATACACTCCTGAACCCTGCACCCTGTGTATGATACACTCCTGAGCCCTGCACCCTGTGTATTATACACTCCTGATCCCTGCACCCTGTGTATTATACACTCCTGATCCCTGCACCCTGTGTATTATACACTCCTGAGCCCTGCACCCTGTGTATTATACACTCCTGATCCCTGCACCCTGTGTATTATACACTCCTGAGCCCTGCACCCTGTGTATTATACACTCCTGAGCCCTGCACCATTTGTATTATACACTCCTGAGCCCTGCACCCTGTGTATTATACACTCCTGATCCCTGCACCCTGTGTATTATACACTCCTGAGCCCTGCACCATTTGTATTATACACTCCTGAGCCCTGCACCATTTGTATTATACACTCCTGAGCCCTGCACCCTGTGTATTATACACTCCTGAGCCCTGCACCCTGTGTATTATACACTCCTGATCCCTGCACCCTGTGTATGATACACTCCTGATCCCTGCACCCTGTGTATTATACACTCCTGAGCCCTGCACCCTGTGCATTATACACTCCTGAGCCCTGCACCCTTTGCATTATACACTCCTGAACCCTGCACCCTGTGTATTATACACTCCTGATCCCTGCACCCTGTGTATTATACACTCCTGAGCCCTGCACCCTGTGTATTATACACTCCTGAGCCCTGCACCCTGTGTATTATACACTCCTGAGCCCTGCACCCTGTGTATTATACACTCCTGAGCCCTGCACCCTGTGTATGAGAAACTCATGAGCCCTGCTGCACCCTGTGAATTATACACTCCTCACCGTCCTGTCCGCGTGTCTGTCCTTCTACACGGCTCACCGTCCAGACCGCGTGTCTGTTCTTCTACACGCCTCACCGTCCTTTCCACGTGTTTGTCCTTCTACACGCCTCCCCATCCTGTCCGCGTGTTATCTTTCTAAACATCTCACCTTCCTGTCCGCGTGTCTTTCCTTCTACACGCCTCACTGTCCTGTCCGCGTGTCTGTCCTTCTACACGCCTCACCTCCCTCTCCACGCGTCTGTCCTTATACATGCCTCACCATCCTGTCCGTGTGTCTTTCCTTCTACACACCTCACCGCCCTGTCCGCGTGTCTGTCCTTCTACACGCCTCACCTACCTCTCCACGTGTCTGTCCTTCTACATGCCTTACCATCCTGTCCGTGTGTCTGTCCTTCTACACGCCTCACCGCCCTGTCCGCGTGTCTGTCCCTCTACACCCCTCACCATCCTGTCTGCATGTCTTTTCTTCTACACGCCTCACCATCCTGTCTGTGTGTTTGTCCTTCTACATGCTTCACCACAGTGTCTGCGTGTTGTCCTTCTACACGCCTCATCTTCCTGTCCACGTGTCTGTCCTTCTACATGCCTCACCATCCTGTCCGCGCGTCTGTCCTTCTACACGCCTCACCGCCCTGTCCGCGCGTCTGTCCTTCTACACACCTCAACATCCTGTCCTTGTGTCTGTCCTTCTACACGCCTCAACGTCCTGTCCGCGTGTCTGTCCTTCTACACGCCTCACCGTTCCGTTCGCTCGTCTGTCCTTCTACACGCCTCACTGCGCTTTCCGCGTGTCTGTCCTTCTACACACCTCAACGTCCTGTCCGCCTGTCTGTCATTCTACACGCCTCACCGCCCTGTCCGCGCGTCTGTCCTTCTACACACCTCAACACCCTGTCCTTGTGTCTGTCCTTCTACACGCCTCAACGTCCTGTCCGCGTGTCTGTCCTTCTACACGCCTCACCGCCCTGTCCGCGCGTATGTCCTTCTACACGCCTCAACATCCTGTCCTTGTGTCTGTCCTTCTACACGCCTCAACGTCCTGTCCGCGTGTCTGTCCTTCTACACGCCTCACCGTCCCGTTCGCGTGTCTGTCCTTCTACACACCTCAACGTCCTGTCCGCCTGTCTGTCATTCTACACACCTCACCGTCCTGTCCGCGTGTCTGTCCTTCTACACGCCTCACCGTCCCATTCGCTCATCTGTCCTTCTACACGCCTCACTGCGCTTTCTGCGTGTCTGTCATTCTACACACCTCACCGTCCTGTCCGCATGTCTGTCCTTCTACACGCCTCACCGTCCTGTCCGCACGTCTGTCCTTCTACACACCTCACCATCCTGTCCGCATGTTGTCTTTCTACACATCTCACCTTCCTGTCCGCGTGTCTGTCCTTCTACACGCCTCACCGTCCCGTCCGCTCGTCTGTCCTTCTACACGCCTCACCTCCCTCTCCACGTGTCTGTCCTTCTACATGCCTCACCATCCTGTCCGTGTGTCTGTCCTTCTACATGCCTCACCGCCCTGTCCGCGCGTCTGTCCTTCTACACCCCTCACCATCCTGTCCACGTGTCTGTCCTTCTACACTCCTCACCATCCTGTCTGCGTGTTTGTCCTTCTACACGCTTCACCACCCTGTCCGCGTGTTGTCCTTCTGCACGCCTCACCTTCCTGTCCACGTGTCTGTCCTTCTACATGCCTCACCATCCTGTCCGCGCGTCTGTCCTTCTACACAACTCACCGCCCTGTCCGCGAGTCTGTCCTTCTACACGCCTCACTACGCTTTCCGCGCGTCTGTCCTTCTACACGCCTCACTGCGCTTTCCGCGTTTCTGTCATTCTACACACCTCACCGTCCTGTCCGCATGTCTGTCCTTCTACACGCCTCACCGTCCTGTCCGCACGTCTGTCCTTCTACACACCTCACCATCCTGTCCGCATGTTGTCTTTCTACACATCTCACCTTCCTGTCCGCATGTCTGTCCTTCTACACGCCTCACCGTCCCGTCCGCTCGTCTGTCCTTCTACACGCCTCACCTCCCTCTCCACGTGTCTGTCCTTCTACATGCCTCACCATCCTGTCCGTGTGTCTGTCCTTCTACACGCCTCACCGCCCTGTCCGCGCGTCTGTCCTTCTACACCCCTCACCATCCTGTCCACGTGTCTGTCCTTCTACACTCCTCACCATCCTGTCTGCGTGTTTGTCCTTCTACACGCTTCACCACCCTGTCCGCGTGTTGTCCTTCTGCACGCCTCACCTTCCTGTCCACGTGTCTGTCCTTCTACATGCCTCACCATCCTGTCCGCGCGTCTGTCCTTCTACACAACTCACCGCCCTGTCCGCGAGTCTGTCCTTCTACACGCCTCACTACGCTTTCCGCGCGTCTGTCCTTCTACACACCTCAACGTCCTGTCCTCGTGTCTGTCCTTCTACACGCCTCAACGTCCTGTCCACGTGTCTGTCCTTCTACACGCCTCACCGTCCCGTTCGCTCAATTGTCCTTCTACACACCTCACTGCGCTTTCCGCGTGTCTGTCCTTCTACACGCCTCACCGTCCTGTCCGTGTGTCTGTCCTTCTACACGCCTCACCGTCCTGTCCGCGTGTCTGTCCTTCTACACGCCTCAACGTCCTGTCCACGTGTCTGTCCTTCTACACACCTCAACGTCCTGTCCACGTGTCTGTCCTTCTACACGCCTCAACGTCCTGTCCATGTGTCTGTCCTTCTACACGCCTCAACGTCCTGTCCACGTGTCTGGCCTTCTACACACCTCAACGTCCTGTCCGCGTGTCTGTCCTTCTACACGCCTCAACGTCCTGTCCACGTGTCTGTCCTTCTACACGCCTCAACGTCCTGTCCACGTGTCTGTCCTTCTACACGCCTCAACGTCCTGTCCACGTGTCTGTCCTTCTACACACCTCAACGTCCTGTCCGCGTGTCTGTCCTTCTACACGCCTCAACGTCCTGTCCGTGTGTCTGTCCATCTACACGCCTCAACGTCCTGTCCACGTGTCTGGCCTTCTACACACCTCAACGTCCTGTCCGCGTGTCTGTCCATCTACACGCCTCACCGTCCTGTCCGCGTGTCTGTCCTTCTACACGCCTCAACGTCCTGTCCACGTGTCTGTCCTTCTACACGCCTCAACGTCCTGTCCACGTGTCTGTCCTTCTACACGCCTCAACGTCCTGTCCGTGTGTCTGTCCTTCTACACACCTCAACGTCCTGTCCGCGTGTCTGTCCTTCTACACGCCTCAACGTCCTGTCCACGTGTCTGTCCTTCTACACGCCTCAACGTCCTGTCCACGTGTCTGTCCTTCTACACGCCTCACCGTCCCGTTCGCTCGTCTGTCCTTCTACACGCCTCACCGTCCTGTCCGCGTGTCTGTCCTCCTACACGCCGATCTTCCTGTGTATGCATGTCTGACAATACCTAATGATATGTCTGCTGTAGAACCACGCCCACTTTACATGAATACCCCGCCCCTAATTAAAGCAGATATTGCCTGCAGTGGCTTGCTGGACACACAGAAGAAGCGTTTCTGGAAATATCGGCAACAATGTTACTGCGAACATTCTGTACTCCTCCCTCCGATCTCCTCCGCCCAGCCGGGAAACGCCAGATATTATATGATCCTCGCCCCTCCTCCTCCTCCTCCTCCTCCTCGGCTCTCTTCCGTGTAGAAAGCATTTTCCACCTTCTCCAGGGATCGATCGATTCCTCCAGGATTTATATTCTGCACTCAGTTCCTCGACTGTATACAGTAAGTCCCTCTATTCTGATTACTTCTCGATTATTGTATCAGTCAGAACAATCCAATACAATGTTACTTTGTATTCATCTCCCATCTGATCGATGTTTATAAACAATGTTACTTTGTATCTCTATCTCCCGTCTGATCGATGTTTATAAACAATGTTACTTTGTATCTCTCTATCTCCCGTCTGATCGATGTTTATAAACAATGTTACTTTGTATCTCTCTATCTCCCCTCTGATCGATGTTTATAAACAATGTTACTTTGTATCTCTCTATCTCCCATCTGATCGATGTTTATAAACAATGTTACTTTGTATCTCTCCATCTCCCGTCTGATCAATGTTTATAAACAATGTTACTTTGTATCTCTCCGTCTCCCGTCTGATCGATGTTTATAAACAATGTTACTTTGTATCTCTATCTCCCGTCTGATCGATGTTTATAAACAATGTTACTTTGTATCTCTATCTCCCGTCTGATCGATGTTTATAAACAATGTTACTTTGTATCTCTCCATCTCCCGTCTGATCGATGTTTAAAAACAATGTTACTTTGTATCTCTCCGTCTCCCGTCTGATCGATGTTTATAAACAATGTTACTTTGTATCTCTCTATCTCCCGTCTGATCGATGTTTATAAACAATGTTACTTTGTATCTCTCCATCTCCCGTCTGATCGATGTTTATAAACAATGTTACTTTGTATCTCTCTATCTCCCGTCTGATCGATGTTTATAAACAATGTTACTTTGTATCTCTCTATCTCCCGTCTGATCAATGTTTAAAAACAATGTTACTTTGTATCTCTCTATCTCCCATCTGATTCATGTTTATAAACAATGTTACTTTGTATCTCTCTATCTCCCATCTGATTCATGTTTATAAACAATGTTACTTTGTATCTCTCCGTCTCCCGTCTGATCGATGTTTATAAACAATGTTACTTTGTATCTCTCCATCTCCCGTCTGATCGATGTTTATAAACAATGTTACTTTGTATCTCTCCATCTCCCGTCTGATCGATGTTTATAAACAATGTTACTTTGTATCTCTATCTCCCGTCTGATCGATGTTTATAAACAATGTTACTTTGTATCTCTATCTCCCGTCTGATCGATGTTTATAAACAATGTTACTTTGTATCTCTCCATCTCCCGTCTGATCGATGTTTATAAACAATGTTACTTTGTATCTCTATCTCCCGTCTGATCGATGTTTATAAACAATGTTACTTTGTATCTCTCTATCTCCCGTCTGATCGATGTTTATAAACAATGTTACTTTGTATCTCTATCTCCCGTCTGATCAATGTTTATAAACAATGTTACTTTGTATCTCTCCGTCTCCCGTCTGATCGATGTTTATAAACAATGTTACTTTGTATCTCTATCTCCCGTCTGATCGATGTTTATAAACAATGTTACTTTGTATCTCTCTATCTCCCGTCTGATCGATGTTTAAAAACAATGTTACTTTGTATCTCTCCGTCTCCCGTCTGATCGATGTTTATAAACAATGTTACTTTGTAACTTTCCATCTCCCGTCTGATCGATGTTTATAAACAATGTTACTTTGTATCTCTCCATCTCCCGTCTGATCGATGTTTATAAACAATGTTACTTTGTATCTCTATCTCCCGTCTGATCGATGTTTATAAACAATGTTACTTTGTATCTCTCTATCTCCTGTCTGATCGATGTTTATAAACAATGTTACTTTGTATCTCTCCGTCTCCCGTCTGATCGATGTTTATAAACAATGTTACTTTGTATCTCTATCTCCCGTCTGATCGATGTTTATAAACAATGTTACTTTGTATCTCTATCTCCCGTCTGATCGATGTTTATAAACAATGTTACTTTGTATCTCTCTATCCCCCGTCTGATCGATGTTTATAAACAATGTTACTTTGTATCTCTCTATCCCCCGTCTGATCGATGTTTATAAACAATGTTACTTTGTATCTCTCTATCTCCCGTCTGATCGATGTTTATAAACAATGTTACTTTGTATCTCTCTATCCCCCGTCTGATCGATGTTTATAAACAATGTTACTTTGTATCTCTCTATCCCCCATCTGATCGATGTTTATAAACAATGTTACTTTGTATCTCTCTATCTCCCGTCTGATCGATGTTTATAAACAATGTTACTTTGTATCTCTCTATCTCCCGTCTGATCGATGTTTATAAACAATGTTACTTTGTATCTCTCCATCTCCCGTCTGATCGATGTTTATAAACAATGTTACTTTGTATCTCTCCATCTCCTGTCTGATCGATGTTTATAAACAATGTTACTTTGTATCTATCTCCCGTCTGATCGATGTTTATAAACAATGTTACTTTGTATCTCTCCATCTCCTGTCTGATCGATGTTTATAAACAATGTTACTTTGTATCTCTCTATCCCCCATCTGATCGATGTTTATAAACAATGTTACTTTGTATCTATCTCCCGTCTGATCGATGTTTATAAACAATGTTACTTTGTATCTCTCCATCTCCTGTCTGATCGATGTTTATAAACAATGTTACTTTGTATCTATCTCCCGTCTGATCGATGTGAATAAATAATGTTACTTTGTATCTCTCCATTTCCTGTCTGATCGATGTTTATAAACAATGTTGCTTTGTATCTCTCTATCTCCCGTCTGATCGGTGTTTATAAACAATGTTACTTTGTATCTCTCTATCTCCCGTCTGATCGATGTTTATAAACAATGTTACTTTGTATCTCTTTATCTCCCGTCTGATCGATGTTTATAAACAATGTTACTTTGTATCTCTTTATCTCCCGTCTGATCGATGTTTATAAACAATGTTACTTTGTATCTCTATCTCCCGTCTGATCGATGTTTATAAACACTGTGTCAGACATTATTTTCTGACAGCAGCACATTCTCCAGCTCCTGTATTAGTATAACAACTACCTGCAGTCTAGAAATGTTGGTGACTGGAAGGGGGGAGAGCGGAGGGACAGAAGGACAAGGCATGAATCGCATGTACTGTGAAGTGTTGTCGGTGTGAGCGGTACGTCCACAACGGGTGAAGTGATGATCTGTCCCGTGACGTGTGCAGTTCTTGGTACATAAGGCACATTCTACTGATCACAATATGTAGCAATATAGCTGGAAACTCATTTCTGCATCACAATGTCTTCATTGGCACACAGCAGAAGATATAAAACTCCATGTGACCCAGGGGCGGACCAACCATTTGGAAACTCGGGCACTGCCCGAGGGCCCGGGGTCAGTAGGGGGCCCCATGAGATGCCCCTGGTACCTTTTTCATAGGCTTTTTTGAGTTTGGGCAAGGACACAGGGGCCCCATGATCCCCTATTGTCCGGGGGCCCCATGAGTTGTCAGTCTGCCCCTGATGTGACCGTCGCGTTTCGGCCACAGCCCTTCTCCAAGCTTTCAGATTTGTCAGATCTCATGGGTTTTATATCTTCTCCTGTGTGCCAATGAAGACACTTTCATGAAGAAATGAGTTGCTGGCTATATTGCTACATATTGTGGATTGAAAAGTCAGCCTGAGCACCAGCCCCACCCCCTCCCCCACTCACATTTCTGTTTGGGTGAGTTTTCCTTGTATACTGCTGACCAGTCTCTGGTGGTCCAGAGGCGTTACCCGGGATCGTATATTATCCAGTCCCTGATAATCAAAGAAATATGTAAAGTCTAGTTCCTGATTCCTGGTACCTCCAGATATGAGCACTGCCCACTTCATGGTGCCCCCAGATATGAGCACTGCCCACTTCATGGTTCCTGGTGCCCCCAGACATGAGCACTGCCCAGTTCCTGGTGCCCCCAGATATGAGCACTGCCCACTTCATGGTGCCCCCAGATATGAGCACTGCCCACTTCATGGTGCCCCCAGATATGACCACTGCCCACTTCATGGTGCCCCCAGATATGACCACTGCCCACTTCATGGTTCCTGGTGCCCCCAGACATGAGCACTGCCCAGTTCCTGGTGCCCCCAGATATCAGCACTGCCCAGTTCCTGGTGCCCCCAAATATGAGCACTGCCCAGTTCCTGGTGCCCCCAGATATGAACACGGCCCAGTTTCTGGTGCCCCCAGATATGAGCACTGCCCAGTTTCTGGTGCCCCCAGATATGAGCACTGCCCAGTTCCTGGTGCCCCCAGATATGTCCACTGCCCAGTTCCTGGTGCCCCCAGATATGACCACTGCCCACTTCATGTTTCCTGGTGCCTCAGATATGAGCACTGCCCAGTTCCTGGTGCCCCCAGATATGACCACTGCCCAGTTCCTGGTGCCCCCAGATATGACCACTGCCCAGTTCCCTGTTCCTGGTGCCCCCAGACATGAGCACTGCCCAGTTCCTGGTGCCCCCAGACATGAGCACTGCCCAGTTCCTGGTGCCCCCAGATATGACCACTGCCCAGTTCCCTGTTCCTGGTGCCCCCAGACATGAGCACTGCCCAGTTCCTGGTGCCCCCAGATATGAGCACTGCCCAGTTTCTGGTGCCCCCAGATATGTGTGCTACCCAGTTCCCTGTTCCTGGTGCCCCCAGACATGAGCACTGCCCAGTTCCTGGTGCCCCCAGATATGACCACTGCCCAGTTCCCTGTTCCTGGTGCCCCCAGATATGACCACTGCCCAGTTCCTGGTGCCTCCAGATATGACCACTGCCCAGTTCCCTGTTCCTGGTGCCCCCAGACATGAGCACTGCCCAGTTCCTGGTGCCCCCAGATATGAGCACTGCCCAGTTTCTGGTGCCCCCAGATATGTGTGCTACCCAGTTCCCTGTTCCTGGTGCCCCCAGACATGAGCACTGCCCAGTTCCTGGTGCCCCTAGATATGAGTACTGCCCAGTTCCTGGCGCCCCCAGATATGAGCACTGCCCAGTTCCTGCTGCCCCCAGATATGAGCACTGCCCAGTTCCTGGTGCCCCCAGATAGGAGCACTGCCAAGTTCCTTGTTTCTGGTGCCCCCAGATATGAGCAATGCCCACTACATGGTTCCTGGGGCCCCCAGATATGAGTGCTGCCCACTTCATGGTGACTGTGGAGTATCTGGTGTTGTCTACCCTAATTAATACCAAGATTTGGATATTGCCAAGCCCACAGTCCTCCATTTTCAAAGATGTTGGCCAGTTCTTCCTGCATTAACATTTGTAGTTTTTGCCCAGTCTTTGGTTGATAAGGGTCATAAACTTGGCCAAGTCTCTGCTGTCCACAGATATGTGTTGCCCAGCCCATGGTCCTCCATTGTCACAGACATTGCCCAGTCCCTGGGGCCATCACATCACATGCTTGATGAAGGGGTCCTGAAAGACTCTGAAACGTTACTTTGCTGTAAACCTTCATTAAAGCCTTTTTGGACCCATGTTGGAGATCCTTGGTGTGTGGTTGACATTTCTTTTAGTCCCTGGAGCTATCATGTTACATGCCTGATGAAGGGGTCCTGAAAGACTCTGAAACATTGCCTTGCTGTAAATCATCATTAAAGCCTGTTTGGACCCGTATTGGAGATCCTTGCTGTGCTGGTGACATTTCTGTCAGTCCCTGGGGCCTTCACATACAGTCCATAAATATTGGGACATGGACACAATTCTAACATTTTTGGCTCTATACACCACCACAATGGATTTGAAATGAAATGAACAAGATGTGCTTTAACTGCAGACTGTCAGCTTTAATTTGAGGGTATTTACATTCAAATCAGGTGAACGGTGTAGGAATGACAACAGTTTGCATATGTGTCTCCCACTTCTTAAGGGACCAAAAGTAATGGGACAATTGGCTTCTCAGCTGTTCCATGGCCAGGTGTGTGTTATTCCCTCATTATCCCAATTACAATGAGCAGATAAAAGGTCCAGAGTTCATTTCAAGTGTGCTATTTGCATTTGGAATCTGTTGCTGTCAACTCTCAAGATGAGATCCAAAGAGCTGTCACCATCAGTGAAGCCATCATTAGGCTGAAAAAACAAAACAAACCCATCAGAGAGATAGCAAAAACATTAGGCGTGGCCAAAACAACTGTTTGGAACATTCTTAAAAAGAAGGAACGCACCGGTGAGCTCAGCAACACCAAAAGACCCGGAAGACCACGGAAAACAACTGTGGAGGATGAGCGAAGAATTCTTTCCCTGGTGAAGAAAACACCCTTCACAACAGTTGGCCAGATCAAGAACACTCTCCAGGAGGTAGGTGTATGTGTGTCAAAGTCACCAATCAGGAGAAGACTTCACCAGAGTGAATACAGAGAGTTCACCACAAGATGGAAACCATTGGTGAGCCTCAAAAACAGGAAGGCCAGATTAGAGTTTGCCAAACGACATGTAAAAAAGCCTTCACAGTTCTGGAACAACATCCTATGGACAGATGAGACCGACATCAACTTGTACCAGAGTGATGGGAAGAGAAGAGGATGGAGAAGGAACTGCTCATGGTCCTAAGCATACCACCTCATCAGTGATCATGGTGGTGGTAGTGTCATGGCGTGGGCATGTATGGCTGCCAATGGAACTGCTTCTCTTGTATTTATTGATGATGTGACTGCTGACAGAAGCAGCCGGATGAATTGTGAAGTGTTTCGGGAATATTATCGGCTCATATTCAGCCAAATGCTTCACAACTCATTGGACGCTTCACAGTGCAGATGGACAATGACCCAAAGCAGACTGCAAAAGACACCAAAGAAGTGGAATGTTCTGCAATGGCCAATCACCTGACCTGAATCCGATTGAGCATTTCACTTGCTGAAGACAAAACTGAAGGGAAAATGCCCCAAGAACAAGCAGGAACTGAAGACAGTTGCAGTAGAGGCCTGGCAGAGCATCACCAGGGATGACACCCAGCGTCTGCTGATGTCTATGCGTTCCACACTTCAGGCTGTCATTGACTGCAAAGGATTTGCAACCAAGTATTAAAAAGTGAAAGTTTTGTTTATGATTATTATTCTGTCCCATTACTTTTGGTCCCTTAACAAGTGGGAGGCACATATGCAAACTGTTGTCATTCCTACACCGTTCACCTGATTTGAATGTAAATACCTTCAAATTAAAGCTGACAGTCTGCAGTTAAAGCACATCTTGTTCGTTTCATTTCAAATCCATTGTGGTGTATAGAGCCAAAAATGTTAGAATTTTGTCCATGTCCCAATATTTATGGACCTGACTGTATGTGTGTTGCTGAGTCCATAGTTGCCCAGGGTCATAGACATTGTCCACTCTTTGGTGTCCACAGATATCTGTATTGATCAGTCCCTCTTCTCCCCCAGTCCCATGGGCTGTGAGGAAGGTCTTCTGCTTGGCTTTCCATCATTCAAGGTATCAGTGACACCACAATGTGTTCTTTTTTTTCAGAAAGAGTTACAATGCAGAAACAACCTTACCAGGATCCTCCTCCTAATTATGAAGCCATCACGACCACCGCCCCTCCTGAGAGCTACCCAATGTCCTCACACACTGGGGAAAGTGCGCTGGTTAAAGGTGTCCCTCCCGGTCTCCAAAGACTGCTACAGGTGAGACTGTTCCTGGTCATATGTAGAATCGTCCATTATTGATGTTCGTTCTGTATAAACACAACAAATGGGCGACGAGATACAAACCTCCATATATACTGTATATACTCCTGAAAGCCTGTGTCTGAATAGAATGGCCGAGTGCAAAATGTTTTTAGGCTTTTCTGATGTGTACAGGAGACGTGTAGTGAAGCATGTGTGGATGCATGGCTGCTACGTGTTTCAAGGAGAAGCTCACCTTTGGGAACACGTTACATTTCCACACGATTTTAGGGTGGGACCTGGATCCTATTCCCAATGTTGTAGCCACTAACCCCACCCCTCCCTGTGACAGACGTACCGGGAGAAGATCCCTCATACTATCTGTCACCTTTTAAACACAGTGCGGCTGTGCGGGGCTCCACCCACATGGCCGTGTCATTCGTTCACTGTGTTCCATGAATGAATGGACCATAATAGCTCACGGCCTCAGAGGCAGTCGGCTTGTAGTTCTCAATGAATTAACACGGTGCTGTGGTGCTCTATGGTAGCTCATCGAATCTTCCTGTCAGTATATTTGCTTTCCCATACATCCCATACACCAAGCAGATATATTGACAGGTCTGCAGGAGACCTGCATGGCACCAGCGATCTACTGATCACTGGAGCAATGCTTTACAGGCTCCTGCAACCTGAAATAATAAATGTAAATGTGAAAGAGGAGGTGCAGCGCTATATAACTAAACACAATACTAAATAAACCACTAATGGTGCACAATAGTGATAAACAGTGACTGAAATTAATAATGCCACTAGATGGTGGCCATAGAGTGAGGAGAGTGAAACAGTCCAATGAAGGAGTGCTCTTGAGATCCGGGATGATCTTCAAACGTCCTATATGAAGGACCAACAGGTGATAAAATATGAAGACTGCGCACTCACCAGATACGCAATCTTTATGCGCATTTGAATAAAATATCACTGGACCTCCTGTATCCTCATCCTGGTCTGGTCAGATCTGGTCAGCATATCCCTCAAGGCCTGGTATCCACATAGATGTAGCTTTTCCGTAGATTTGGCCGGTTTTCACCAATGCTGCCGGGGTCCCGGGGAAAGCGCTTTCCCCGGGACCCCGGCAGCATTGGTGAAAACCGGCCAAATCTGCGGAAAAGCTACATCTATGTGGATACCAGGCCTTGAGGGATATGCTGACCAGATCTGACCAGACCAGGATGAGGATACAGGAGGTCCAGTGATATTTTATTCAAATGCGCATAAAGATTGCGTATCTGGTGAGTGCGCAGTCTTCATATTTTATCACCTGTTGGTCCTTCATATAGGACGTTTGAAGATCATCCCGGATCTCAAGAGCACTCCTTCATTGGACTGTTTCACTCTCCTCACTCTATGGCCACCATCTAGTGGCATTATTAATTTCAGTCACTGTTTATCACTATTGTGTACCATTAGTGGTTTATTTAGTATTGTGCTTAGTTATATAGCGCTGCACCTCCTCTTTCACATTTATGCTATTGAAGGTCTGATACGGTGCCTTTTCTGGTGTACAGCTGCTGCTCATTACATATTTACACAAGCGCTCACTTATCTTTTGCTTTTTTTGAAATAATAAATGCACATCTTTTTACATGCAAGAAATGTGCATTTATTATTTGTGGTCTTTGCTCCTCAGTAGTACCTCTTTGTTAATTTTTCCTTCAGTTATCCTCAGTTGTCCCTCTTTGTTCCCCAGTTGTCCCTCTTTGTTCGCTGGTTGTCCCTCTTTGTTCACCAGTTGTCCCTCTTTGTTCACCGGTTGTCCCTCTTTGTTCCCTGGTTGTCCCTCTTTGTTCCCCAGTTGTCCCTCCTTGTTCGCCGGTTGTCCCTCTTTGTTCCCCAGTTGTCCCTCCTTGTTCGCCGGTTGTCCCTCTTTGTTCGCTGGTTGTCCCTCTTTGTTTCCTGGTTGTCCCTCTTTGTTTGCCGGTTGTCCCTCTTTGTTCCCTGGTTGTCCCTCTTTGTTCGCCGGTTGTCCCTCTTTGTTCGCTGGTTGTCCCTCTTTGTTTCCCAGTTGTCCCTCTTTGTTCGTCGGCTGTCCTTTGTTCCCTGGTTGTCCCTCTTTGTTCGCCGGTTGTCCCTCTTTGTTCCCCAGTTGTCCCCCTTTGTTCACCGGCTGTCCCCCTTTGTTCGCCGGCTGTCCCTCTTTGTTCACCGGTTGTCCCTCTTTGTTTGCCAGTTGTCCCTCTTTGTTCCCCAGTTGTCCCTCTTTGTTCCCCAGTTGTCCCTCTTTGTTCGCCGGTTGTCCCTCTTTGTTTCCTGGTTGTCCCTCTTTGTTCCCCAGTTGTCCCTCTTTGTTCACCGGTTGTCCCCCTTTGTTCGGCGCCTGTCCCTCTTTTTCAGTTTTTCCTAAGGTTTCCCTCTTTGTTCATCAGATTCCCCTTTCTGCTCCTCCTCGGCTTCCCTTTTCTGCTCCTCCTTCGTTTTCCCTTTCTGCTCCTTAGTTGTCCTGTTTTGTTCGCTGGTTGTTCCTCTTTGTTTGCCGGCTCTCTCTCTTTTTCAGTTTTCCCTAAGGTTTCCCTCTTTGTTCCTCAGCTTCCCCTTTCTGCTCCTTCTCAGCTTCCCCTTTCTGCTCCTTAGGTGTCCCTCTTTTTGATCTGACTCAGACCTCCTATAAAATTTCTGCTCCTCCTCGGCTTCCCCTTTCTGCTCCTCCTCGGCTTCCCTTTTCTGCTCCTCCTTGGCTTCCCTTTTCTGCTCCTCCTCGGCCTCCCCTTTCTGCTCCTCCTCCGCTTCCTGTTTCTGCTCCTTAGTTGTCCCTCTTTTTGATCTGACTCAGACCTCTATAATTATATTATTGAAAGTCTAACGCTGAGCAAAAAAAAAAAATATCCCTTTCAGTGTTGGTAATTCTCACACTGCAAGGGTTAATTGCTTCTTTTAGTCTAGGACAGGGGTCACCAAACTATGGCCCTCCAGCTGTTGAAGTACTACAATTCCCATCATGCCTCTGCCTCTGGGAGTCTTGCCTGTGGCTGCCAGAGACTTGCAAGGCCTCATGGGACTTGCAGTTCCTCAACACCTGGAGGGCCATAGTTTGGAGATCCCTGGTCTAGGGGGTAAAGAAAAGGAATAACCAAGCAAATGTTTTTTTCTTTACATACACTACTAAACAACGTTGGGCATACTGGAAAACAAACCGCTTCTTCACACAGGTCAAACAAAAAGTCCCAACGTAAATCGATTAACTACTAGGCAAGCAGCAGCAACCTCCAGCACATGTGATCCAAGAGGGAGCGTGTCCTTTACCCAGGCTGTTTACTTGGTTTGTATGGGACCTCCTCTGTTTAGAAGGAAGGGATTGATAAAGAGTTCTTGCAGGAGTTCCCGGAAACCTGAGATGGAACCAACTAGGCAGAGGGAGAGTATAAACTCGAACTACAGGTTCCAGTCCTGGGTGATGTTACTCTGGCTATAATACATTTTTCTTTCTGTGGAATGTCAAGATGTGTATGACAGCATTCCTGTAGAAATATACCTTCCCTCGTCCACCAGTCTTGTCACCATCTTCCAGTGGACACTTCATCATTATCCATGGCTTGATCTGTGTTCTCTGTCATGTTCTACTCACTTTGTCATTCTGAATCTCCTATTTATCATCCCCCAGTTATCTTTCCATCCAGTATTATCTCTGTGTTCTCTCAGTTCTTTGTTCCTTTCATCATCCTCCATCTCTGTGTCCTGTCCTTGGTGGCCCTCTGGAAGAATAACATAGTAACTCTTCCCTTGTCTTTTCAGATGAACCAGATCTCCATGCAAGAGAAATGTAAGGATCCCACCAATTACCCTTTGCCATTAATGATAATAATTGCTGATGAACTTTTTTCAGACGTTCTCATTTTTCTCAAAACTGACTTTCCTCTCTTTCAATGAGGGCCATTGTAAAGCTCATCTCCAGGCAAAATAGTTTTTCATACAAGGGGAGAACATGTAGCAACAACCTTTTCCTGTTCAGAAAGTCTGCCTTTAGAGATTTTTGACCTGGAATTTCCTGTCCAGGGGACCAGAGACCTGCACCTGCCCCTCGTGCAGCACGGTGACCGGTCCCATAAATACTACACTGTAGGTTTTCCCCCGCAGTCCCTTTGGCTATGCTGTAATCATGTCAGAGCATCCTCTATAATTAACATTAAGCAATCTTTTGCCCGGCAGGCCCAGCTTCACCCAACGCCTCCCTCCCATATCTTTCTTTTTAGCTCAGCATCCAGTCACAGTGGAACAATACAAAGCTTGAAAGTCACTGCCCAGAGAACCACTTACCAACCCAACAGGTCTGCCCATAGCCCACCCACACATAGCGAGTGTGGCCTGATGGGTCACAGGAAATGTAGTTCTGCAGCATGAGACATTATTGTAGGGAGCGCTGCAGAACCCTCATCACAGGTGACCTGATCATGGAGAATTTTTGGCCAGTGACTAATGATGACACTAGCCATGATAAACAAGGATCAATCTGCCTGGGGATTACTGTGAACAGAAGGAGGAAGGGTGGGGAGCTAGAAGAACCTGGAGATGAGCTTTATTATAGAGAAGTAGGACATTTCCCCAGGCCTACCAGTACACAAAACTGCCAGGAGACCTGCAGAGTAATGGGATAGTGAGAGTGTTGGAGGGTGCAGCGGCAGTAATCAGTTCAGTTCAAATAATAAAAGTTGTATTGAAATAATGGCTCAACGATATAAAGAGCCCAATAGAAGGCACACAACTATGGACAATCCTGTTTCTGTGTGGCAAAGCAAGCAGAGCAGGTTCTAATGCACTGACAGCATCTGCCTCAGGAGGTGGAATGTGGCCTGGAGAGTCCGTGCCCAACTTGGGAGAATCCCTTTTAAAGATAACATGTTACTGACCTATCCCCACTCATACAGAACCTTTCTCTACCTCTATTCACTGTCCCTAACAGAAGGGTAACCTGTCCCTACACTAACCACTCACAAAATGCATGCCAAGCCAGGGACTTATATAGACTCTGCCTGACCCAAGATGGCTGCCAAAGGAACTTGGGACAGCAACATCCAACTGGATCGCTTCCCAGTGACCCAGGAATCCATAGAGGAATTTGTTCCTCTTGACTTCCTCTCCTTCTGCAATGTTGCTGTGGTTTGAGCACCTGCAGTGGAGAAAATAGACTGCACCTGCCTAAAGAGCTCATACCTCACCTGGACAGAGGCCTAGCAGGAGGCTTGCAGAGTAATGGTGTGGGGATAGTGAGGTTGTACAAGATATATCCCACCAGGACTCAGACCTACCAGGAGAGTTGGAGAGTAATGGTGTTGGGATAGTGAGGTTGTACAAGATATATCCCACCAGGACTCAGACCTACCAGGAGAGTTGGAGAGTAATGGTGTTGGGATAGTGAGGTTGTACAAGATATATCCCACCAGGACTCAGACCTACCAGGAGAGTTGCAGAGTAATGGTGTTGGGATAGTGAGGTTGTACAAGATGTATCCCACCAGGACTCAGACCTACCAGATGAATTGCAGAGTAATGGTGTTGGGATAGTGAGGTTGTACAAGATATATCCCACCAGGACTCAGACCTACCAGGTGAATTGCAGAGCAATGGTGTTGGGATAGTGAGGTTGTACAAGATGTATCCCACCAGGACTCAGGCCTACCAGGTGAATTGCAGAGTAATGGTGTTGGGATAGTGAGGTTGTACAAGATATATCCCACCAGGACTCAGACCTACCAGGAGAGTTGCAGAGTAATGGTGTTGGGATAGTGAAGTTTTACAAGATATATCCCACCAGGACTCAGACCTACCAGGAGACTTGCAGAGTAATGGTGTTGGGATAGTGAGATTGTACAAGATATATCCCACCAGGACTCAGATCTACCAGGAGCTTTGAAGGGTAATGGTGCTGGGATAGTGAGGTTGTACAAGATATATTCCACCAGGACTCAGACCTACCAAGTGAATTGCAGAATAATGGTGTTGGGATAGTGAGGTTGTACAAGATATATCCCACCAGGACTCAGACCTACCAGGAGACTTGCAGAATAATGGTGTTGGGATAGTGAGGTTGTACAAGATATATCCCACCAGGACTCAGATCTACCAGGAGAGTTGCAGAGTAATGGTGCTGGGATAGTGAGGTTGTACAAGATATATCCCACCAGGACTCAGACCTACCAAGCGATTTGCAGAATAATGGTGTTGGGATAGTGAGGTTGTACAAGATGTATCCCACCAGGACTCAGATCTACCAGGAGACTTGCAGAATAATGGTGTTGGGATAGTGTGGTTGTACAAGATATATCCCACCAGGACTCAGATCTACCAGGAGACTTGCAGAATAATGGTGTTGGGATAGTGAGGTTGTACAAGATATATCCCACCAGGACTCAGACCTACCAGGAGATTTGCAGAATAATGGTGT
The DNA here is from genome assembly GCF_062004578.1 of Staurois parvus. Classification (NCBI taxonomy): domain Eukaryota; kingdom Metazoa; phylum Chordata; class Amphibia; order Anura; family Ranidae; genus Staurois; species Staurois parvus. The sequence continues at coordinate 810,475 of NW_028318308.1, read as the reverse complement.
TGGGATAGTGAGGTTGTACAAGATATATCCCACCAGGACTCAGACCTACCAAGAGATTTGCAGAATAATGGTGTTGGGATAGTGAGGTTGTACAAGATATATCCCACCAGGACTCAGATCTACCAGGAGACTTGCAGAATAATGGTGTTGGGATAGTGAGGTTGTACAAGATATATCCCACCAGGACTCAGACCTACCAAGAGATTTGAAGGGTAAAGGGGTTGGGATAGTGAGAATGTATACAAGCTCATATCTTACTGGGAAAGAGACTTACCAGGACACTTGCAGAGGGATTACATTGGGATAGTAAAGTTGTGTAAGTTATCACATATCACTAGGTCCGAGAACTACCAATGCAAAATAATGAAGTTTGGGATAGTGAGGTTGTAGGCAGGTGTAGTTAGGCCTCCCTGCACAGGTGGTGCTGTTTTCCAGCTGCCATGCAGAGAGGACAGAAGACAGGAGGAACTTTTGTTTTTCTGAGGACTCCGTAGGCCTCATCAGGAGAGGAGCTGTCTGACTGGATGCTGCTGCAATGGATGACCTTGGTGGCCATCTTTAGTGTGGGCAGTGCCAATAAATAGCACTGTCCCACTGCAGTTGGCGTGAATTTGTGAAGTGGCTAGGTCAGGGACATGATCCCGCTGGTTAGGTAATGAGTGTTTAGCATAGGGAAAGGTTCCAGTGGAGTAGGGACTGCATGTCTGAGCCGCAGATAGGAACTCTCCTGCCTTCATGTGCCTTCTTGCCAGGCAGAGTTTGTCTGGCCACATTCTTCATCAGATGGTGCCAGGCCATTTAGAGTACCTTCTATAATATTGAGTCTGTGTTTTGCAACACCTTCTAGTAGTGAGGTTGCATACGATTTTATATCTCACCAGAACGGAGATCTACCAGGAGACTTGCAGAGTAATGGGGATGGGGTAGTGAGGTTGTATAGGATTTCTTGTCTCACGAGGACAGAAGACTGCCAGGAGCTTTCAAGAGCAATGGCTTTAGGATAGTGAGGTTATATAAGATCTCATGTCTCTCAAGGAGAAAGAACTACCAGGAGACTTGCATAGTAATGGGGTTGGGATAGTGAAATTGTGTAGGACCTCATGTCTCACCAGGACAGAGACCTACCATAAGACTTGCAGAGATGTAGGGTGGGATAATGAAGTTGGATAAGATATCTTACCAGGACAGAGACCTACCAGGAGACCTGCAGAATAATGATGGTGGACAAGTGAGGTCATAAAAGATCTCATATCCCACAAGGGTAGAGAACTACCAATAGACTTGGTTGTAGAGGATCCCAAATCTCACCAGGACAGAGACCTACCAGGAGACTTGCAGAATAATGATGGTGGACAAGTGAGGTCGTAAAAGATCTCATATCCCACAAGGGTAGAGAACTACCAATAGACTTGGTTGTAGAGGATCCCAAATCTCACCAGGACAGAGACCTACCAGGAGACTTGCAGAATAATGATGGTGGACAAGTGAGGTCGTAAAAGATCTCATATCCCACAAGGGTAGAGAACTACCAATAGACTTGGTTGTAGAGGATCCCAAATCTCACCAGGACAGAGACCTACCAGGAGACTTGCAGAATAATGATGGTGGACAAGTGAGGTTGTAAAAGATCTCATATCCCACCAGGACAGAGAACTACCAATAGACTTGGTTATAGAGGATCCCAAATCTCACCAGGACAGAGACCTACCAGGAGACTTGCAGAATAATGATGGTGGACAAGTGAGGTTGTAAAAGATCTCATATCCCACCAGGATAGAGAACTACCAATAGACTTGGTTGTAGAGGATCCCAAGTCTCACCAGGACAGAGACCTACCAGGAGACTTGCAGAATAATGATGGTGGATAAGTGAGGTCGTAAAAGATCTCATATCCCACAAGGGTAGAGAACTACCAATAGACTTGGTTATAGAGGATCCCAAATCTCACCAGGACAGAGACCTACCAGGAGACTAGCAGAATAATGATGGTGGACAAGTGAGGTTGTAAAAGATCTCATATCCCACCAGGACAGAGAACTACTAATAGCCTTGGTTATAGAGGATCCCAAATCTCACCAGGACAGAGACCTACCAGGAGACTTGCAGAATAATGATGGTGGACAAGTGAGGTTGTAAAAGATCTCATATCCCACCAGGATAGAGAACTACCAATAGACTTGGTTGTAGAGGATCCCAAGTCTCACCAGGACAGAGACCTACCAGGAGACTTGCAGAATAATGATGGTGGACAAGTGAGGTTGTAAAAGATCTCATATCCCACCAGGACAGAGAACTACCAATAGACTTGGTTATAGAGGATCCCAAATCTCACCAGGACAGAGACCTACCAGGAGACTTGCAGAATAATGATGGTGGACAAGTGAGGTTGTAAAAGATCTCATATCCCACCAGGACAGAGAACTACCAATAGACTTGGTTGTAGAGGATCCCAAGTCTCACCAGGACAGAGGACTACCAGGAGACTTGCATAGTAATGAGGTTGGTAAAGATATCATATCTCACCAGGAGGTCTGGGAAGGTAGGAGACCATCTCTGAATGTATGAGCTGTAAGTGTGATCATAGATACAGTATATCTATACTATATGATTTTTTTTTTTACCAAGTGTTATATAAAAGTTATGTCTTCAAAAAAAAAAATCTCTATAATGTTTACACCCTCACCCTTGAATTTTATGGAATAGAACTGTATAAATGTTAGGTAGACTCACTCAGGAACCGGTTCTGACCAGCTCACTTTATTATACAAAATAAAATTTAAGAAAAATCTGGATGCATTCCAGAATAAAACTGAATACTAACATTTGTAGGTGCTAACACCCGGGATTTGTGATCCAGGGAATATCCGATTACATCCTGGGGGATCAGGAAGGAGTTTTCCCCTGGAGGAGCACTGAGCATAGCACCGCTATGTAAACCTATGGTGGAGATTTACTGAAACTGGAGTGCCCAGAATGTAGGCCAGCTGTGCATGGTAACCAATCAGCTTCTACCTTCAGCTTGTTCAGTTAGGCTTTAGCAATAAAACCTGGAAGCTGATTGGTTACCATGCACAGTTGCACCAGATTCTGTATGCTCCAGTTTTAGTAAATCTCCATGTACACATAGACATTACCAGGCATAGCAGAAGAGGAGCATTTACAGGCAGGAAAAGACCTCCATAGCTGCATTCAGGAAAGCAGAGAAAATGCGATACATGCCTAAATGTGTCTAAATGTGCAGAAATGCTAGACACATCTACGGTTCACTGCTGAGGACCATGATGCAGAATAAACATGAAGAAGGACTTGTGTAGAGTATGGTTCATGGCTGAGGACCATGAAGCAGAATAAACATGAAGAAGTACTTGTGTAGAGTATGGTTCATGGCTGAGGACCATGATGCAGAATAAACATGAAGAAGGACTTGAGTAGAGTATGGTTCATGGCTGAGGACCATGAAGCAGAATAAACATGAAGAAGTACTTGTGTAGAGTATGGTTCATGGCTGAGGACCATGATGCAGAATAAACATGAAGAAGGACTTGTGTTGAATACAGTTCACGGATGGGGACCATGAAGCAGAATAAACATGAAGAAGTACTTGAGTAGATTATGGTTCACAGCTGAGGACCATGAAGCAGAAATAAAAACACGAGGGTGGACTTGAATAGCATACGTTTTCATGACTGAGGACCATGAAGCAGAATAAACATGAAGAAGTACTTGAGTAGAATACAGTTCACAGCTGAGGACCATGAAGCAGAAATAAAAACACGAGGGTGGACTTGAATAGCATACGTTTTCATGACTGAGGACCATGAAGCAGAATAAACATGAAGAAGGACTTGCGTACATTATGGTTCACAGCGAAGACCATGAAGCAGAATAAACATGAAGAAGGACTTGAGTAGATTATGGTTATCAGCTGAGGACCACGAAGCAGAAAAAAACATGAGGGTGAACTTGACTAGCATACGTTTTCATGGCTGAGAACCATGAACCAAAATAAACATGAATAAGGACTTGAGTGGAATATGGTTCACAGCTGAGGACCATGAAGCAGAAAATAAAACATGAAGAAAGACTTGAATAGCATACGTTTTCATGGCTGAGGACCATGAAGCAGAACATAGAAGGACTAGAGTAGATTATGGTTCACAGCTGAGGACCATGAAGCAGATTAAACATGAAGAAGGACTTGAGGAGAATATGGTTCATGCAGGGGCGGACTGACCAGTTGGAAACTCAGGCACTACCCGAGGGCCCGGGGTCAGCAGGGGGCCCCATGAGATGCCCCTGGTACCTCTTTCATAGGCTTTTTTGAGTTTGGGCAAGGACACAGGGGCCCCATGATCCCCTATTGCTCGGGGGCCCCATGAGTTGTTAGTCCGCCCCTGGGTTCATGGCTGAGGACCATGAACCAAAATAAACACAGAGGACTTGAGGAGAATACCGTTCACAGCTGAGGACCACGAAGCAGAATAAACATGAATAAGGACTTGAGTGGAATATGGTTCATGGCTGAGGACCATGAATCGGCCTTAATGCAGATAAAGAGGTGCAGCTTCCAACAAGGAAGCCCAGTCTCCGGTCTAGAAAGGGAGGTTCCAGGGACAAGCAGTCTCCCTTCCTCTCAGCATGCAGATCCATCCCTACAGGGCTCCAGACTAGTTACCAGTAACCCAGCCACCATCTGGGCACACCTCCCTAGGGATTGGCTGGGTCCTGATAAATATGTAGTCGGGGGGGGGGGGGAGTTTGAATCCTCCCTCCCTAATGTCTTCAGGAGGCTGGGGGAAGTAATCAAACTCCCATCCTGTGCTCACTCACTGCACTGCATCTATTGAGGAGCAGCGTTGTCACCCTAGCACAGGACTACGAAGCCCCTCCCTCTCATTTGTTTTGTTCTATAGAGGGAGGTGTTTTGTAGTTCTTAGAAGATACTTGTAAAGGTGGATAAGATTGTCTCAGATGTCAGTCCATCGCACAGACAGTTCCAGTGACACTGGTGGGACCACCAGGAATATTCTGTAATTGTCGGGGAGCGGCCATGAGTCTTTTATGTTCGCCCGGAGAGAGGGGCGGACTGACAACTCATGAGGCCCCCGGGCAATAGGGGATCATGGGGCCCCTGTGTCCTTGCCCAAACTCAAAAAAGCCTATGAAAAGGTACCAGGGGAATCTCATGGGGCCCCCTACTGACCCCGGGCCCTCGGGCAGTCCGCCCCTGCCCGGAGATCATCTTTAACATTATTTCTTCATTTTGCTTCCTTTATTCCTCTTACATTGTTTCTTCTGTCTATAGATTTTCTCAAACTCCACCCACAATCGCTCTTTGTCCTCATCGATTGGGTGATTTTTTTTTTTTTATTTTCCTCCCTTTTTGAAAACTGAATATTTGTTTATACAAAATCCTATTAGAACCACCCCGGCCACGCCCAGCCAGTGACCCGGAGTCCTTCCATCTGCGGTGTCGCTTGCGGTGTGGAAGCCAATGACATTCCTATTATTCCGGCCCCGCCGGTCTCACCTGAACTCCTTTGCCCCCCCCCCCCCACCCACCCAGTGTTTGTATTGGTGTGTGCGCCGATCCTCGGCCTCTGTAAAGCAAACACAAAGGTTGATTCTGCCGACGATGATGTGCAGAGAGCCGAGCGACGGGCCATCTGCTGATGGATTTGTAATTCCGTCCATCCAGTCCTATAATTTACACAGCTCTGCCACACACCCCGGTAGAAGGGAAGACTGTTGCAGTCCAGTAACCCTTACAGCCCCCCCCCCCTCCAGCCTACGATTCGATAATGAAATGAGAAGCACCAGACTGATGAGGTCATCTGTCTGTCACTATCCTCCCTCCTCCTGTCAGCATGCTCATTAATTGGCTCTGTGTGCTTCTTCTCCCTTTCCCAGTCTGATCTCTTCTGTACAGGGACTGTGAGAGGTTGCTTTGGCACGTGTACACCCCTGACTGGTGCCTTTTCAGCCATAGGGGCAGTGGTTGAGGGGCGGTAAAAATGTATATTAGTTAGTGGAGTTTTACTGAACCCCTAGCTGCAGCAGAAAAGAGCCCTGAGGTTCGATTCAGTTCTGTGTGCGATTCCTGCGCATTTTGTGGGTACAGCGCAGCGCAAACTGTTGGCGGTATATAAATCCTGAATAATAATAATAATAGGGCAGTATATTCATTGTAATGGGCCGCCGTACCGGCTGGGAGACAGAGCAGTCCCTGGACCTTTTATAAACTTGTGCCGCACCAAGGTGCGCAGTTCAGGGCACTGATTATCAGTGCTGCCCATCAGTGCCCAACAGTGCTGCCCATCAGTGCCCAGCAGTGCTGCCCAACAGTGCTGCCCATCAGTGCCCAACAGTGCTGCCCATCAGTGCCGCAAGTCAGTGCCCTTCAGTACTACCTATTAGTGCCCTTCAGTGCCGCATATCAGTGCCTCCTCATCAATGCCCTAGTGCCGCCTCATCAGTGCTGCCTATCAGTGCTTCCTATCAGTGCTGCCTATTAGTGCCCATAAGTGCTGCCCACCAGTACCCACTATCAGTGCCCCTTATCAGTGCTCCCCACCAATGCCCCTTATCAGTGCTGCCTATCAGTGCCCACCAGTTCTCCCTATTAGTGCTCCCTATCAATGCCAAGCAGTGCTCCCTCTCAGTGCTGCCTATCAGTGCCCAGCAGTGCTGCCTATCAGTGCTGCCTATCAGTGCCCATCAGTGCTCCCCACTAGTGCTCCCCACGATTGCCCCGTCAGTGCATCCTATCAGTGCCCCTTATCAGTGCTCCCCACCAGTGCCCCCTATCAGTGCCCCTTATCAGTGCCCCCTGTCAGTGCTCCCCACCAGTGCCCACTATCAGTGCCCCTTATTAGTGCTCCCCACCAATGCCCCCTATCAATGCCAAGCAGTGCTCCCTCTCAGTGCTGCCTATAAGTGCCACCTCATCAATGCCCTCATCAGTGCTGCCTATCAGTGCTGCCTATCAGTGCCCTCCAGTGCCCCCTATCATTGCTCCCTATCATTGCTCCCTATCAGTGCTCCCTATCAGTGCTCCCTGTCAGTGCCCTCCAGTGCTCCCTATCAGTGCTCCCTATCAGTGCTCCCTGTCAGTGCTCCCTGTCAGTGCTCCCTATCAGTGCTCCCTATCAGTGCTCCCTGTCAGTGCCCACCAGTGCCTGATCAACGCACATTAGTGAAGGAGAAAAATTACCTGTTTGCTTCATTTTATAGCAGAAACAAAGAAAACTTTTTTTTTCAAAATTTTTGCTCTTTTTTCATTTATAGTGCAAAAAATAAAACACCTATTAAAGTGTTCCTGAACCCCCAACATACAATCCGTCTGTAGATGCAGGAAAGCATGCTTGTCATACTCACTGTGGGACCTCAGGGGTTAATCCTCCGCATTGTGTAACAAGGCTGTTTGATCCTGTCTGATCCTCCCCTTTTTCCAGTGCCCCCCTGTTATCTTCTGATAAGACATATCATATGGAGTCACTCTGCACATGCTCAGTTTGGTGTGTATTGCTAGAGAGGTTGTTTTTTTTTATTTCTTGGGGGAGTGTGTGTGATCAGCACTGTCCAGAAAGAGGCCAGGGGTTCTGCATCCTCCTAGAGCAGAAAGCAAACTCCTACTACAAACTTTAACCAGTGCTCAGCCGGACACTGATAAAAGTCACAAGACTGCTATATACTGCTGATGAGAAAAGGGATTTAGCAGTTTATATTTACTAAAAAAATTGCATTTCCATGTTCTGTGTACTGTGGGGGACCAGATATAGTGAATGCGGGGTCCGGGGAGAGCGGATATAGTGAATGCGGGGTCCGGGGAGAGCGGATATAGTGAATGCGGGGTCCGGGGAGAGCGGATATAGTGAACACAGGGTCCGGGGAGAGAGGATATAGTGAATGCGGGGTCCGGGGAGAGCGGATATAGTGAATGCGGAGTCCTGGGAGAGCGGATACAGTGAATGCGGGGTCCGGGGAGAGAGGATATAGTGAATGCGGAGTCCTGGGAGAGCGGGTACAGTGAATGCGGGGTCCGGGGAGAGCGGATATAGTGAATGCGGGGTCCGGGGAGAGCGGATATAGTGAATGCGGGGTCCAGGGAGAGCGGATATAGTGAACACAGGGTCTGGGGAGAGCGGATATAGTGAATGTGGGGTCCGGGGAGAGCGTATATAGTGAATGCAGGGTCCGGGGAGAGCGGATATAGTGAACGCGGGGTCCGGGGAGAGCGGATATAGTGAACGCGGGGTCCGGGGAGAGCGGATATAATGAACGCGGGGTCCGGGGAGAGGGGATATAGTGAATGCGGGGTCCGGGGAGAGCGGATATAGTGAATGCGGGGTCCGGGGAGAGTGGAAATAGTGAATGCGGGGTCCGGGGAGAGCTGATATAGTGAATGCGGGGTCTGGGGAGAGCGGATATAGTGAACGCGGGGTCCGGGGAGAGCGGATATAGTGAACGCGGGGTCCGAGGAGAGCGGATATAGTGAATGCGGGGTCTGGGGAGAGCGGATATAGTGAACGCGGGGCCTGGGGAGAGCGGATATAGTGAACGCGGGGTCCGGGGAGAGCGGATATAGTGAACGCGGGGTCCGGGGAGAGCGGATATAGTGAACGCGGGGTACGGGGAGAGCGGATATAGTGAACGCGGGGTACGGGGAGAGCGGATATAGTGAACGCGGGGTCCGGGGAGAGCGGATATAGTGAACGCGGGGTCCGGGGAGAGCGGATATAGTGAACGCGGGGTCCGGGGAGAGCGGATATAGTGAACGCGGGGTCCGGGGAGAGCGGATATAGTGAACGCGGGGTCCGGGGAGAGCGGATATAGTGAACGCGGGGTCCGGGGAGAGCGGATATAGTGAACGCGGGGTCCGGGGAGAGCGGATATAGGGAACGCAGGGTCCGGGGAGAGCGGATATAGTGAATGCGGGGTCCGGGGAGACCGGATATAGTGAATGCGGGCACCGATATCCCCCAAATGTCAGGACAGTACAGATATCCCCCAAATGTCAGGACGGGACAGATATCCCCCCAAATGTCAGGACGGGACAGATATCCCCCCAAATGTCAAGACAGTACAGATATCCCCCAAATGTCAGGACAGTACAGATATCCCCCAAATGTCAGGACAGGACAGATATCCCCCCAAATGTCAGGACAGATATCCCCCAAATGTCAGGACGGTACAGATATCCCCCCAAATGTCAGGACGGTACAGATATCTCCCAAATGTCAGGACGGTACAGATATCCCCCCAAATGTCAGGACGGTACAGATATCCCCCAAATGTCAGGACGGTACAGATATCCCCCAAATGTCAGGACGGTACAGATATCCCCCCAAATGTCAGGACGGTACAGATATCCCCCAAATGTCAGGACGGTACAGATATCCCCCAAATGTCAGGACAGGACAGATATCCCCCAAATGTCAGGACAGTACAGATATCCCCCAAATGTCAGGACAGTACAGATACCCCCCAAATGTCAGGACAGCACAGATATCCCCCAAATGTCAGGACAGCACAGATATCCCCCAAATGTCAGGACAGTACAGATACCCCCCAAATGTCAGAACGGTACAGATATCCCCCAAATGTCAGGACGGTACAGATATTCCCCAAATGCCAGGACAGTACAGATATCCCCCAAATGTCAGGACAGTACAGATATCCCCCAAATGTCAGGACGGTACAGATATTCCCCAAATGTCAGGACGGTACAGAGATCCCCCAAATGTCAGGACAGGACAGATATCCCCCAAATGTCAGGACGGTACAGATATCCCCCAAATGTCAGGACGGTACAGATACCCCCCAAATGTCAGAACAGTACAGATATCCCCCAAATGTCAGGACGGTACAGATATTCCCCAAATGTCAGAACAGTACAGATATCCCCCAAATGTCAGGACGGTACAGATATCCCCCAAATGTCAGGACGGTACAGATATCCCCCAAATGTCAGGACAGTACAGATATCCCCCAAATGTCAGAACAGGACAGATATCCCCCAAATGTCAGGACAGTACAAATTCCCCCCAAATGTCAGGACAGTACAAATCCCCCCCAAATGTCAGGATGGTACAAATCCCCCCAAATATCAGGACGGTACAAATCCCCCCAAATGTCAGGACAGTACAAATTCCCCCCAAATGTCAGGACAGTACAGATATCCCCCCAAATGTAAGGACAGTACAGATATCCCCCAAATGTCAGGACAGTACAAATTCCCCCCAAATGTCAGGACAGTACAAATTCCCCCCAAATGTCAGGACAGTACAAATTCCCCCAAATGTCAGAACGGTACAGATATCCCCCAAATGTCAGGACAGTACAGATATCCCCCAAATGTCAGAACGGTACAGATATCCCCCAAATGTCAGGACAGTACAGATATCCCCCAAATGTCAGGACAGGACAGATATCCCCCAAATGTCAGGACAGGACAGATATCCCCCAAATGTCAGGACGGTACAGATATCCCCCAAATGTCAGGACAGGACAGATATCTCCCAAATGACCCCTTTTTTCAAAGTAGACAGTCTGACGTATATTACATAAGAGGCATGGCAAGTTTTTTTGTCATTTTTTTGGAAAATGGAGTAATGAAAAAAAATATTTTTACTTTTTTTTTTTTTTACACATCCTGTCACCAGAGCAGTACAGCGTCAGCATATAACTGGCATGGCGGTGATCAGGGACACTGACTGGTGACAGTATGAAAATAAAAAAATTTGATAATTTAAAAAAAAACAAAGTTATTTCATTTTCTTTTTTAATTACATTTTTGTTTACAATTGTTTTTATATATTACACTATGCCCAAAGTAATATAATGCTACCAGAGTAACATTGTTCTACTCTGGGGAAGTGATCAGAATTTTTTTTTTTTGTACACAATATGATTGCTTATATCAAATAATTCCTTTGCTCTAAGCAAGCATTTAACTGAATGAAATCGATTTTTTCAGGTTTTTTTTGTTGCGATCAGCTATGACTGGACACGGCTAATCACATGACACAGCTGGGCTGTGATAGGCCCAGTTTGTGCATGTGATCGCTGTGACCATTCACAACTAGACACACTGATACAATGTAAAGAAAACAAAACCTCAGCGCCCAGGACTCTCCTATTTAACACACAAATCCCCGTGAGATGCTGCTGTGCACAGGTACAAAGACCAAAAAACTTTTAACAATGAAAACCAGCGCAAACCCACATATTCAATTGCATTACTCAACTTGAAAAATCATTTTTTTGCTAATAAAGATATATATAATAAATTATATATAAATAAATTAATATAAAAATAAAAACATTAAATTAAATTCATAAGTCCAGTGACAAAAAAAAATCAAGTGATAAAAAATCGAAAAAGTCCCCAAAAAAATATATATATTTAACAGTCCCGTGACAAAAATAAATCAATTTATAATTTTCATTGGATTCTTCCGTGTTACTGATCCCTTCACCATCCACCAGTGCAGAAATCAACATTAGCCGCACCCACCAGATATTAGTAAGTCACACGCCTTTCAGGAATATTAAGGGCTCCTGGACCCCCTTTACTTTTGTGAGACCTCCAAATGCTGTTTCCTCTTATATTTGGGTACCTCTTCTGCTTACTCCTCTCACCGAATCCCCCAAAGAAAATCAGGAAAAAGAAAAGACCATAGCGTGATACCGTAGTAATCTCTCCTCCAAATAATCTCTCCAGACCACTCACATTCTTTTGCGGGATATAGCCCGCCTTTTATTACAAGTCTTGATAACGCCCTGTGGGTGGGGTGAAACGCGTTGACGCACTTCCGGTTGCCTGGTCCGTCGTCTGACGTCATTTCCGGTGAGTGGAGCGCACGCCGAGCGGTGCGTTCCAAGGGGCCATCTTAGCCTAGTAGATGAGTCTGTAGCTGAGGTCTGCCATCCTGCTGCACACTAAACTGTGGGGTCTCTTATAAGAAGTCGGTGTACCTGAAAAGTGGATCATTTTGGAAGAAAATCATTGTTGTTTTGAATAAAAGGCGGGCTATATCCCGCAAAAGAATGTGAGTGGTCTGGAGAGATTATTTGGAGGAGAGATTACTACGGTATCACGCTATGGTCTTTTCTTTTTCCTGATTTTCTTTGGGGGATTCGGTGAGAGGAGTAAGCAGAAGAGGTACCCAAATATAAGAGGAAACAGCATTTGGAGGTCTCACAAAAGTAAAGGGGGTCCAGGAGCCCTTAATATTCCTGAAAGGCGTGTGACTTACTAATATCTGGTGAGTGCGGTTAATGTTGATTTCTGCACTGGTGGATGGTGAAGGGATCAGTAACACGGAAGAATCCAATGATAATTATAAATTGATTTATTTTTGTCACGGGACTGTTAAATATATATATATATTTTTTTGGGACTTTTTCGATTTTTTATCACTTGATTTTTTTTGTCACTGGACTTATGAATTTAATTTAATGTTTTTATTTTTATATTAATTTATTTATATATAATTTATTATATATATCTTTATTAGCAAAAAAATGATTTTTCAAGTTGAGTAATGCAATTGAATATGTGGGTTTGCGCTGGTTTTCATTGTTAACACTGATACAATGGATGGCATGAAAGGAAGCCGTCCATTGTATACAACTGTCATGTGACCACAGCAGGTCACATGGTACTGGCAACGTGGCTGGTACACAGATCTGTCATCGGCTGTGTCCGAGGTACACAGACAGTGACCAATCTCGCCACAAAGCTTAGTATTTTCCCACAACGTCCTTTTCTTTTTCTTGTAGTCACGGTGTCACAAGGCTGGGGGCGGAGCTTTGATGTTCTGGATCAGATGGGCCAACGGATATATCAGGCCACTCAGACCGTGGAGTGCTGCGGGCCGATCTACAATCTGAAGGTCAAAGACAATGCGGGTCAGGATGTCATGGAGGTGCTGGAACACCGCGCATGTACCTGCTCTCGTCTGGTTGGTGGTTTTTATACGACTTATTATATATTACTAATGTTATTGGTAACGAGATTTCATCGTTGGGAATGAATATTGATCTCCGGCTGTCCAATAGATACATTGCCAATGTTCTAAGTCAATGAATTTGTTGCCTGGAACCTTCGTCCCAGGCAGCGATTATGGTCTTTGGAGTGATGGCTGCTGGTCACTTCATTTGGGTTTATTGTAGATTTTATTGGACATGTGCATAGGGGTACAAGAAGGGGGGAAAACGGGATATCCTAAAGCAGGGGTCTCCAAACTATGGCCCTCCAGGTGTTGAGGAACTGTAAGTCCCATGAGGCCTTGCAAGACTCTGACAACCACAGGCAAGACTCCCAGAGGCATGATGGGACTTGTAGTACTTCAACAGCTGGAGGGCCAAAGTTTTGAGACCCCTGCCCTAAGGTTTCTACATCTTCTCTGGTCTTCTGTGTGTCCTTCTAGCCTTTTGAGTACCTCGCTCTCAGTGCTACATATGCTGGTTGAGTCTACTTTTTTACAAAAATTGCCATGTGAATGTCTCAAGAATTTGCTCAGCTGTCCTGAATTTTCCCTAATATGTTTATTATGACTTCCAGCTCCATCTAGTGGCTATATTGTGGTATTTTCCTGAAATGCCTCAATCAGGAAAATACTGCATTATGGCCACTAGATGGAGCTGGCAATCATAAGAAATAAGCCAGCTAGTCCAAACATGAGGGCATAGGCCCAGGGGCGGACTGACCATTCGGGCACTCGGGCACTGCCCGAGAGCCCAGGGTCAGTAGGGGCCCCATGAGATGCCCCTAGTACCTTTCATAGGCTTTTTTGGGTGTGGTTTGAGTGTGGGCGAGGACACGGGGCCCCATGAGCCCCTATTGCCCGGGGGCCCCGTGAGTTCTCAGTCCGCCCCTGTATAGGCCTGAGTTATTCACACAGCAAATTTTTAATCAATAGACCCCTTAGACTTAGAATTCGGCTCCCTCACATCTGAGGTTCTAGTGGTATCTCAGTCTTTACCACTGTTCTCTTCCACGGCAGGACAGCATTGGAAGGTTCCTGTGTTACTTTCCCACCAAGACAGTCACTCACCACTAGGGATGAGGTTAAGGTTCAGTCCGAACACAAGTTTGGACTGAACTTTGGCTGTTCAGGTGTTTGAACAAATGCCCGAAAATGAACCCCTTTTGGTTGGAGTCGAACTTTGTGTAGAATGATGGAATTACTGCAGATTTGCTGTCACCACCACGTCCTTAACAAGCAGTGATGTCACACGGCCTCATTCACTTATAGTACATACAGGAGCTAGGAATCCCCAGCCATGTGAGCAGTTGGGCCCGGATAGTTAAAAAAAAGGCACAGGGGTTCCCCATAATTTCTGCCAGGCGCTTCACAATGGGTATAAATTTTAAAAAGGATCACCCACACACAAGAAACCAGCATGCGTTTTCCCCATATTCTATACCAGTCTATTATTTATAGGGAACCCTGCTCAAAAATCAAGGAGAAATAAATCTTGAGGTCCCTCACAAAAATCCATGCCAGACCCTGACGGTTGTGGAAAAGGGGAATCAGCGTTCTACCCTCCCCCTTAACCATAACAGGCCACATGCCCTCAACATGAGGGGGTTCCATTGTACTCAGGTTGATGAGGACAAGGGCCTCTTCTCCACAACCCTGGCCTGGTGGTTCTGGGGGTCTGTAGGTGGAGGGCTTATCAGAATCTAGAAGCTCCCTTTAGCAATGCAGGGGCACCCAGACACTGCCACCCGCCAAAACAGGGAAAATAAACGTCACCTGCCAACATGTCTGGACAGGTCTCTTCTCTCCCACCAAATGACCAGCTGATGACGGCTGATATATACAAAGAGGTGGGATTTCTCAGGTGACATCACTGATCATATATGGACATAAATGTATGATGTCACTGGTACCCAAACCTAAAGGGCCTGGTATAAATGTATGTGTTTTTTTTTCTTTGTAATGTCCATACCATCTACACTGCACAAGGAGCCCCCCACCAACAAGTATATCCATGCAGTGTCTAGGACTGTCCAGAAAATTGAAAAAATTACCACCAACATATTGCACGACATCCCTATCAAAATTATATAGAGAAACATAGGTAATGGGATTTTGGAAGTGCGTAAAAATAATCCAAATGTTTTTTAAATTTACAATTTATTTATATCCATAAAATTACATTTGATACAGTTCAAACAGACTTAGCAATCACAACATGCTTGACTGTTTCCTGCGGTGCACAGGTGATGCTTCCCAACATGTTTCGTCCATCCTGGGCTTCCTCAGGCCTGGGCTTGTGAAAACTCAAAGCTGAGCTAAACCTAACCACTTTAATATTAATCAAAGTTATTATTATTATTATTATACAGTATTTATAAAGCGCCAATAGTTCGCTCAGCGCTGTACATTACAAAGGGGGACAGAACATGTGACAGAACAATACCAATACAATGCAAAACATGAGGGGATCAAGGGCCCTGCTCTTTCGAGCTTACAATCTAGGAGGGAGGGGGTGGTGGCACAGGAGGAGATAGCTGTGGGGGATGGAGTGGTAGGAAGAGTGGAGGAGGGAGGCAAGTTAGCAGGGGGTGGGGTAGGCTTCCCTGAAGAGATGGGTTTTCAGGGTGTGCCTAAAGGAGAGGAGAGTAGGTGATAATCTGATGGGTTGGGGCAGGGAGTTCCAGAGGATGGGTGACACCCTGGAGAAGTCCTGGAGGCGGGCATGGGAGGAGGAGACCAGGGAACTAGAGAGAAGGAGGTCTTGTGAGGAGCGGAGTGTGCGTGCTGGGCGGTACTTGGATATTAGGTCAGTGATGTAGTTCGGGGCAGTATGGTGGACAGCTTTGTACGTCAGCGTTAGGATTTTGAATTTGATCCGTTGCGCAATCGGAAGCCAGTGGAGGGATTGGCAGAGGGGGGTGGCGGAGACAGAGCGGTTGGAAAGGTGAATGAGTCTGGCAGCCGTGTTCAGGATGGACTGAAGAGGGGATAGCCAGCGGCGAGGCAGGCCAGTGAGGAGGGAGTTGCAGTAGTCGAGTCGTGATATGATGAGGGAGTGGATGAGCTGTTTAGTGGTTTCTGGGGTTAGGAACGTGCGGATTTTGGCGATGTTGCGGAGGTGGAGTCTGCACGAGTTTGTTAAAGATTGGACTTGGGGCTGGAAGGATAGGTTGGAGTCCAGAATGACACCCAGTACTCTGGCCTGCATGACAAAGCAATTCCGCAGGATTTTCTCAGGGTTTGGGTATCATCTGTAGCTTCAAACTGTATACATGTACAGAGCTTGGACATTGTAAGCAAAGAGTACCTGAAAACTATTGCAAAATATTACTAACTTCTAGATCGTAAAAGGTGGACTCAGGACAAAGACCATTCTTTTTTAGGGCAAACAGTTGTTTGCAGTTGCTCATGTTCTAATATTTGTGTCTGTTCTAGATGGAGGTGATTGTCCCATCATATGGGGTCGTCGGATTGGTTACTTTGCACTTCAAGCCCCTAATCACCCACTTATCCATTATGAACCCATCAAAGGAAGTTGTTTTGCTGATCCTGGGCCCCAGCTTCCAGACCAGCATCTTCGGGAACGTAGCCTTTGAGGTATTTCATAAAGGAAATTCTAATGAGCATAGAGTCCAGTCCATGCTATCATTCTAGGAGAGGCAGGCTGGATCTCTAGGATTGGCTTTAGACCAATTTAGGGTGTTGCCGATTTTTATGTTATTGTATCCCACCTAACAAAGGATCAGCTCCATACCACCGGGATGGTTTGCAATGAGATGAGACCAATGATGGTAAACGAATAATGGTAAGCTTGGCACCTCCAGTCTTCTGGCTACATTTCTAAAATTAAATTGATGGTCTTTTGTCTTCATGGCTGGATGAAACTGCTATCTCATCTGTGACAAGACAAAAATAAGAAAATGTGGTTTTCAAACCATTCTTTGAAATCCTATTAACTGTTTATAGTTAAATCATGCTATCTGCCTGCTAGGTGTTATCCTTCACTAGGCTAATCATGTCCAACATTTGTAGAACATTTGAAAGTCCCTTTTCAACCTATACAACCTTCCCTTCTCCCTATCTACGTCATCACCTCCATCCATTGCCATCTCCTTCCCTACTGTATCTAGTGTACCCAACTGTCATCACCTCCATCCACCGCCATCTCCCTCCCTATTGTATCTAGTGTACCCGACTGTCATCACCTCCATCCACCGCTATCTCCTTCCCTACTGTATCTAGTGTACCCAACTGTCATCACCTCCATCCACTGCCATCTCCCTCCCTATTGTATCTAGTGTACCCGACTGTCATCACCTCCATCCACCGCTATCTCCTTCCCTACTGTATCTAGTGTAACCGACTGTCATCACCTCCATCCACCGCCATCTCCTTCCCTATTGTATCTAGTGTACCCGACTGTCATCACCTCCATCCACTGCCATCTCCTTCCTTATTGTATCTAGTGTACCCGACTGTCATCACCTCCATCCACCGCCATCTCCTTCCATATTGTATCTAGTGTACCCAACTGTCATCACCTCCATCCATTGCCATCTCCTTCCCTATTGTATCTAGTGTACCCGACTGTCATCACCTCCATCCACGGTCATCTCCTTCCCTTTGTATCTAGTGTACCCGACTGTCATCACCTCCATCCACCGCCATCTCCTTCCCTTTGTATCTAGTGTACCCAACTGTCATCACCTCCATCCACCGCCATCTCCTTCCCAATTGTATCTAGTGTACCCAACTGTCATCACCTCCATCCACCGCCATCTCCTTCCCTATTGTATGTAGTGTACCCGACTGTCATCACCTCCATCCACCGCCATCTCCTTCCCTATTGTATCTAGTGTACCCGACTGTCATCACCTCCATCCACCACCATCTCCTTCCCTATTGTATCTAGTGTACCCAACTGTCATTACCTCCATCCACCGCCATCTCCTTCCCTATTGTATCCAGTGTACCCAACTGTCATTACCTCCATCCACTGCCACCTGCTTCCTATTGTATCTAGTGTACCCGACTGTCATCACCTCCATCCACCACCATCTCCTTCCCTATTGTATCTAGTGTACCCAACTGTCATCACCTCCATCCACTGCCATCTTCTTCTCTGTTGTATCTAGTGTACCCGACTGTCATCACCTCCATCCACCATCATCTCCTTCCTATTGTATCTAGTGTACCCGACTGTCATCACCTCCATCCACTGACATCTCCTTCCCTATTGTATCTAGTGTACCCGACTGTCATCACCTCCATCCATTTCCAACTCCTTCCCTACTGTATCTAGTGTACCCGACTGTCATCACCTCCATCCACTGACATCTCCTCCTCTATTGTATCTAGTGTATCCAGCTATTATCACCCATTGCCATCTCCTTCCCTATTGTATCTAGTGTACCCAACTGTCATCACCTCCATCCAAGGCCATCTCCTTCCCTATTGTATCTAGTGTACCCAACTGTCCTCAACTCCATCCACTGACATCTCCTTCCCTATTGTATCTAGTGTACCCAACTGTCATTACCTCCATCCACTGCCACATGCTTCCTATTGTATCTAGTGTACCCAACTGTCATCACCTCCATCCACTGACATCTCCTTCCCTATTGTATCTAGTGTACCCAACTGTCATCACCTCCATCCACCTCCATCTTCTTCTCTGTTGTATCTAGTGTACCCAACTGTCATCACCTCCATCCATTTCCAATTCCTTCCCTATTGTAACTAGTGTACCCAACTGTCATCACCGCCATCCACTGCCACCTTCTTCTCTGTTGTATCTAGTGTACCCAACTGTCATCACCTCCATCCACTGACATCTCCTCCTCTATTGTATCTAGTGTACCCTACTGTCATCACCTCCATCCATTTCCAACTCCTTCCCTATTGTATCTAGTGTACCCAACTGTCATCACCTCCATCCAAGGCCATCTCCTTCCCTATTGTATCTAGTGTACCCAACTGTCCTCACCTCCATCCACTGCCATCTCCTTCCTTATTGTATCTAGTGTACCCAACTGCCATCATCTCCATCCACTGCCATCTCCTTCCCTATTGTATCTTGTGTATCCGACTGTCATCACCTTCATCCACTGACATCTCCTTCCCTATTGTATCTAGTGTACCCAACTGTCATCACCTCCATCCACCGCCATCTCCTTCCCTATTGTATCTAGTGTACCCAACTGTCATCACCTCCATCCACCACCATCTCCTTCCCTATTGTATCTAGTGTACCCGACTGTCATCACCTCCATCCACCACCATCTCCTTCCCTATTGTATCTAGTATACCCGACTGTCATCACCTCCATCCACCACCATCTCCTTCCCTATTGTATCTAGTGTACCCAACTGTCATCACCTCCATCCACCGCCATCTCCTTCCATATTGTATCTAGTGTACCCGACTGTCATCACCTCCATCCACCGCCATCTCCTTCCCTATTGTATCTAGTGTACCCGACTGTCATCACCTCCATCCACCGCCATCTCCTTCCGTATTGTATCTAGTGTACCCATCTGTCATCACCTCCATAAACTGACATCTCCCTCCCTGTTGTATCTAGTGTACCCAACTGTCATCACCTCCATCCACCGCCATCTCCTTCCCTATTGTATCTAGTGTACCCAACTGTCATCACCTCCATCCACTGACATCTCCTTCCCTATTGTATCTAGTGTACCCGACTGTCATCACCTCCATCCACCGCCATCTCCTTCCCTATTGTATCTAGTGTACCCGACTGTCATCACCTCCATCAACTGACCTCTTCCTTCCTATTGTATCTACGGTACCCGACTGTCATCACCTCCATCAACTGACCTCTTCCTTCCTATTGTATCTAGTGTACCCGACTGTCATCACCTCCATCCACTGTCATCTCCTTCCTTATTGTATCTAGTGTATCCGACTGCCATCACCTCCATTTACCACCATCTCCTTCAGTATTGTATCTAGTGTACCCGACTGTCATCACCTCCATCCACCGCCATCTCCTTCACTATTGTATCTAGTGTACCCAACTGTCATCACCTCCATCCACGGCCATCTCCTTTCCTATTGTATCTAGTGTACCCGACTGTCATCACCTCCATCCACTGTCATCTCCTTCCTTATTGTATCTAGTGTATCCGACTGCCATCACCTCCATTTACCACCATCTCCTTCCCTATTGTATCTAGTGTACCCGACTGTCATCACCTCCATCCACCGCCATCTCCTTCCCTATTGTATCTAGTGTACCCAACTGTCATCACCTCCATCCACCGCCATCTCCTTCCCTATTGTATCTAGTGTACCCGACTGTCATCACCTCCATCCACCGCCATCTCCTTCCATATTGTATCTAGTGTACCCGACTGTCATCACCTCCATCCACCGCCATCTCCTTCCCTATTGTATCTAGTGTACCCAACTGTCATCATCTCCATCCACCGCCATCTCCTTCCCTATTGTATCTAGTGTACCCAACTGTCATCACCTCCATCCACCGCCATCTCCTTCCCTATTGTATCTAGTGTACCCAACTGTCATCACCTCCATCCACTGACATCTCCTTCCCTATTGTATCTAGTGTACCCGACTGTCATCACCTCCATCCACCGCCATCTCCTTCCCTATTGTATCTAGTGTACCCGACTGTCATCACCTCCATCAACTGACCTCTTCCTTCCTATTGTATCTACGGTACCCGACTGTCATCACCTCCATCAACTGACCTCTTCCTTCCTATTGTATCTAGTGTACCCGACTGTCATCACCTCCATCCACTGTCATCTCCTTCCTTATTGTATCTAGTGTATCCGACTGCCATCACCTCCATTTACCACCATCTCCTTCCCTATTGTATCTAGTGTACCCGACTGTCATCACCTCCATCCACCGCCATCTCCTTCCCTATTGTATCTAGTGTACCCAACTGTCATCACCTCCATCCACCGCCATCTCCTTCCCTATTGTATCTAGTGTACCCGACTGTCATCACCTCCATCCACCGCCATCTCCTTCCCTATTGTATCTAGTGTACACGACTGTCATCACCTCCATCCACCACCATCTCCTTCCCTATTGTATCTAGTATACCCGACTGTCATCACCTCCATCCACCACCATCTCCTTCCCTATTGTATCTAGTGTACCCAACTGTCATCACCTCCATCCACCGCCATCTCCTTCCATATTGTATCTAGTGTACCCGACTGTCATCACCTCCATCCACCGCCATCTCCTTCCGTATTGTATCTAGTGTACCCATCTGTCATCACCTCCATAAACTGACATCTCCCTCCCTGTTGTATCTAGTGTACCCAACTGTCATCACCTCCATCCACCGCCATCTCCTTCCCTATTGTATCTAGTGTACCCAACTGTCATCACCTCCATCCACTGACATCTCCTTCCCTATTGTATCTAGTGTACCCGACTGTCATCACCTCCATCCACCGCCATCTCCTTCCCTATTGTATCTAGTGTACCCGACTGTCATCACCTCCATCAACTGACCTCTTCCTTCCTATTGTATCTACGGTACCCGACTGTCATCACCTCCATCAACTGACCTCTTCCTTCCTATTGTATCTAGTGTACCCGACTGTCATCACCTCCATCCACTGTCATCTCCTTCCTTATTGTATCTAGTGTATCCGACTGCCATCACCTCCATTTACCACCATCTCCTTCCCTATTGTATCTAGTGTACCCGACTGTCATCACCTCCATCCACCGCCATCTCCTTCACTATTGTATCTAGTGTACCCAACTGTCATCACCTCCATCCACGGCCATCTCCTTTCCTATTGTATCTAGTGTACCCGACTGTCATCACCTCCATCCACTGTCATCTCCTTCCTTATTGTATCTAGTGTATCCGACTGCCATCACCTCCATTTACCACCATCTCCTTCCCTATTGTATCTAGTGTACCCGACTGTCATCACCTCCATCCACCGCCATCTCCTTCCCTATTGTATCTAGTGTACCCAACTGTCATCACCTCCATCCACCGCCATCTCCTTCCCTATTGTATCTAGTGTACCCGACTGTCATCACCTCCATCCACCGCCATCTCCTTCCATATTGTATCTAGTGTACCCGACTGTCATCACCTCCATCCACCGCCATCTCCTTCCCTATTGTATCTAGTGTACACGACTGTCATCACCTCCATCCACTGCCATCTCCTTCCCTATTGTATCTAGTGTACCCGACTGTCATCACCTCCATCCACCGCCATCTCCTTCCCTATTGTATCTAGTGTACCCGACTGTCATCACCTCCATCCACCGCCATCTCCTTCCCTATTGTATCTAGTGTACCCGACTGTCATCACCTCCATCCATTGCCAACTCCTTCCCTATTGTATCTAGTGTACCCGACTGTCATCACCTCCATCCGCTGCCATCTCCTTCTGTATTGTATCTAGTGTACCCAACTGTCATCCCAACATCCACTGCCATCTCCTTCCCTATTGTATCTAGTGTACCCGACTGTCATCACCTCCATCTACCACCATCTCCTTCCCTATTGTATCTAGTGTACCCAACTGTCATCACCTCCATCCACCGCCATCTCCTTCCCTATTGTATCTAGTATACCCAACTGTCATCACCTCTATCCACTGCCATCTCCTTCTGTATTGTATCTAGTGTACCCGACTGTCATCACCTCCATCCACCGCCATCTCCTTCTGTATTGTATCTAGTGTACCCGACTGTCATCACCTCCATCCACCACCATCTCCTTCCCTATTGTATCTAGTGTACCCAACTGTCATCACCTCCATCCACCGCCATCTCCTTCCATATTGTATCCAGTGTACCCAACTGTCATCACCTCCATCCACCACCATCTCCTTCCCTATTTTGTATCTAGTGTACCCGACTGTCATCACCTCCATCCACCGCCATCTCCTTCCCTATTGTATCTAGGGTACCCAACTGTCATCACCTCCATCCACCGCCATCTCCCACCCTATTGTATCTAGTGTACCCGACTGTCATCACCTCCATCCACCGCCATCTCCCACCCTATTGTATCTAGTGTAACCAACTGTCATTGTATATAGTGAACTCTAGGCATTGCATAAACCATTGGAATTTTAGGATAAACAATACCAGTTTTTGTTTTCTTTTATTTAGATGGGTGTTGTTCTCATTTTTTTGTTTTTTTGTTTTTTCTGCTGGGATTTGTATCTGACATCTCTGTGACTCTTTTTCCCGGAAGGTAAAATCTCGAGATGAGCAGCATGTGGTTGGGGTGATAAAAGGTGAGGGAGGCCAATACACAGTTACATTTCCGATGGACCTGGAGGTGACAATGAAAGCGGTGATTGTGGCCTCCTGCTTTTATCTGGTAAGGACATCACCATTCATCTCTTTACATCACTGTACTATTTACTGCTTCAGTGCAAGGGGCAATCTCAGTAGATGTGAATGAGCAGTTTATTCTTCTGCCTTCGTTTTTATTTCATGTAACGTATGTTAAAATAGTCACGGGTGCAGTGAGGCTCAATAGGGAGACTCTGAATCATCATTGTACAATGAGTGAGGCAGAGGTAGCTGGGATAAAATATTTGTTTAAAAACAAATGACAAATGTTGTTTAAAAAGGAGATGAGTCGTCACTGGATTGATCATTTGCCACTTGATATGCTTTAAAGGGATCTGCAAAACATTGGATAACTAATTGTGCATGACCGGCTTCTACTGAATGAGCATGATGGAAAACCAGCATCCGATCAACGCTCACAGCCAATGACTGCGATTGCTGATCAGATTGTCCTGGCACGAGGGTGGCCTTCCTGTCAGAACACAATAGTTCAGCGGAAAGATCGCTGCACTAACCACTGGGATGCATGAAAAAAAACGTCCCGTGTGTACCCGGGGTGAGGCAGTGCTGCAATTTTTCACAGAATGAACAGTACTGACATCTATGGTCAATGACCTTTGTATATTACTAGTTCACTCACAAGAGTTCATCCACACATCCCCTCCTAACCACTGGTCTATAGCCCTCCCACTGTACCTCCCTGAGCATGGGCCAGTCCTCCCATTGTTTCTGATCTCCTGCCCATCCTCCATACCTTTCTGAACAACGATCTCCAATGCTGCCATTGTCCCTTCCAGAATATGGGCCTCCTGGCAATCCACCCTATTATAAATAGTTCTCTGCCCATTCACTTTACTGGTTCCATCCAGAAGATGGATCTTCTGCCCTGTCCTTCCAAAAGAAGTTCTCTTGCTCTCCTACTGTCTATTTCATAAGATAGATATTCTGCCCATCCAACTATGTTCCAGGACATGGTTCTCCTGCCCATTAATCCTATCTTCCAGGACACATTTCTTCTGTCCATTCACACTGCCTTCAGGAACTTTGGTCTTATGCACTCCCACACTTCTATCCAGTACACA
Organism: Staurois parvus; assembly: GCF_062004578.1. Taxonomy (NCBI): domain Eukaryota; kingdom Metazoa; phylum Chordata; class Amphibia; order Anura; family Ranidae; genus Staurois; species Staurois parvus. The sequence continues at coordinate 786,055 of NW_028318308.1, read as the reverse complement.
GTTTAGCTGCTCTCCCACTGTCCCTTCCAGAACATCTGTTCCCTGCTAATGTGCCCTACCTTCTAAAATACATGTCTCCTGCTCTCATGTGCTCCCAACCAGAAAACCATGCCCATTCATTGTCACTTCCAGTACATGGGTCTACTGTCCACCTGTACTCTCTTCCAGAGAGTTGGCCCATACCCTCCTACAGTCTCCTTTTTAGGAAAAAAAAGGTCCCATGCTCTCCTCCTTCCTCTTACAGAACATGGGTCTCCTGCCAATCTGTACTCCCTTCCAGTACATGGGTATCCTGTTAATCTTACGGACCAGAGGTCAGGAAGTGAACGGCCAATGGACAGTTGTCAATTGTAAATTCATTGTGTGCGTTTGCCCGTATTTAGACCATACCATACCAAATAACACCTTAAATAGATTAAATATACAGGTAATATGTCACACATTATAAGGCCATTACTACATGGTAGATAAATGCCTACGAGCCTAGTCACACTCTAAGGTCTGAGGTAGGGATCTACACTCTAAAATAAAGTGTCAAGTACCTGGTGGCGGAGCCTGACGTGATGCGGAGGGCATCTCCTACACCTCTGGCTCAGTGCCCCTGATAGAGAAGACAGGTGGTGCAAGAGCCCAGAGTGGCATGAGTGGCTGTTGATCTTGTTAGCAGCAGATAGTGTTCAAGCCAGAGAAGAAAAAAGTAGACAGCGGACCACAGAGGAATGGACTGCCTGGGTGATAGCAGCTAAGTAGCAGGCTGGAAAAAACAGGTCCTGGCTGGCAGAAGGCAAATGTAGAGCAGGTACTGGCTGGTAGCCGTCAGGTGGTGAGCAGGCAGTAATTGGTAGTAGGTAGGTGATGGGCAGGTGCTGGCTGGTCAATGAGCAGATGATCAATAGGCGGCAGCTTATAGCAGGTAGGTGCTTGGAGCAGATTGCTAGCAAGCAAGTAGAGGAACAGTGAAGTCAGACATACCTGCTTAGAGACTGGTAATTGGAACAGGTACAAGTACATAGAGAAAAACATGGTCAGGATACCGGTCGGGGTCCATACCAGATGAGCAGTACAGTGGCAACAGGAGCAGAGCTCAGGAAGCAAGCCAAATTCAAGGCAGACAGAGTCCAAGGAATGGTCAGGGCTAGCTGGTCCAGTAACTGGTATTCGATGCAAGTACCGCATCACAAATCAGATGGGAAACCCTGTAGACAAGACAGCACTGAACCTGAGCATTGGTTCAATTTAAATAGCCTGCCTGGGGTCAACATTAGTGATAGATGCGCATGTATGAGCACGAGGATCCGCCTAGAAGAGCCATCTTGCCTGACATAAAGCATAAGATCTTCAAGGAGAGTATTAAGATTTCCTCTTAGCTGGCAATCGGTGGCAGATTCTCCACCCTGTGATTGAGACCATGGACCTACATTTGCCAGATGGTAGCAGATTATTATTATTATTATTATACAGTATTTATAAAGCGCCAATAGTTCGCTACATTACAAAGGGAGACAGAACATGTGACAGAACAATACCAATACAATGCAAAACATGAGGGGATTGAGGGCCCTGCTCCTTGGAGCTTACAATCTAGGAGGGAGGGGATGGTGGCACAGGAGGAGATAGCTGTGGGGGATGGAGTGGTAGGAAGAGTGGAGGAGGTCGGCAAGTTAGCAGGGGGTGGGGTAGGCTTCTCTGAAGAGGTGGGTTTTCAGGGTGCGCCTAAGGAGAGGAGAGTAAGTGATAATCTGATGGGTTGGGGCATGGAGTTTCAGAGGATAGGTGACACCCTGGAGAAGTCCTGGAGGTGGGCATGGGAGGAGGAGACCAGGGAACTAATCCTCTTGAGTTCAGTCAATACTAGTTCTAGCCAGAATATGCTACCAATGGGTTACAGTGTGCCAGAAGAATCAGTATCTGGGCCAATGTTGTCAGCTTCTAAACATGTGGATCCAATGCAGCCCGAGAACCTCTTGGACTCCCAGTGAACACAGCCACTTTGTGAAAGTCGGAGTATAGCTACATCTTCTCCAAACTTCCCACAGTGAGGTGCTGAGGTCACTATTACCTATTTTAGAGTCTCAGGTGGTGCTATGAAATAATAGGGAGGGGGGTCCCTGTGCACCATTATTTTTGTCTGTACTCCCACCCTAGGTGTACATGTTGGGTACCCTCCGACATTAGCACATGTCTGCTGTCCAATGTAGTAAGGTTATCTTCAGATAGAAAGGGAAGTCATAAACACACAGCCAACAAGGTGTTAATGGCTCGTTAATTCTCTATTATCATATCTGGGCTTTATATTTGATGAGCCTTTCATAATGACTGGAATTGTGCTTGTCTCTAATGCAGGATTCCATGATTCATGACAAAAGGAGGCACGTGGCAAACCGTCCAAGCAGCGACTAAGCAGATGTTGAAGTCTTAAGACTGGTCTTCTCGTGTCCTGACTACAGAAAATAAGAAACCCTGCTCAGTATCATGTTGAAAAACCTTTGTCTCCGGTAGCAGCTTCCATCTCTGATGGTCTTGTAGCTCACTGGTGTTAAACCTGGTCTAGATTCTTGGACCCCAATCTTCAATTTATATCATATTTGGGCCAAAATATAAATTTGCTAACCATGTGTTACCCACTGATTATACAACAAGACTTTCATTTTGATCCTGCGTTATTGAGGATTCTTTATCACAATTAGAATCTCATTGATAATAGAGATCAGTTTTGGAGGACTTCTCATCATAAGCGGATATTTCATTATTAATAGAGATACCAGCCCACCAGAGCAAGTTCTGTTTGGAATTCTTATCACCAGGAGTCATCCCATTCCTTATAAAGATACCATCCCACTGGACCCAGTTTTGAAGATTCCTCATCGTAAGCAGGCATCCGATTCCTAATGGAGTGGGCGGTCCACCAAAGCCAGTTTCAAAAGACTCCTCATTTAAAACACATATCTCATGCTCAGTAGAGATACCAGCCTACCAGTGCCAGTTTTTAAAGACTCCTTATCCCAGGCGGACATATCATACCTAAGAGACATACCAGCCCAACAGAGCAGCTTCTGAAAGATTTATCAGACATGGACATCTCATACCTAAAAGAGATACCAGCCCACCAGAGCCAGTTTTGAAAAACTCCTCAACATCAGTGGACACTCCATTCCTAAAAGAGATACCAGCCCACCAGAGCCAGTTTTGAAATGCTCCTCAACATCAGTGGACACTCCTTTCCTAAAAGAGATAGCAGCCCACTAGAGCAAGTTCTGTTTGGAATTCTTATCACCAGGAGTCATCCCATTCCTTATAAAGATACCAGCCCACAAGAGCCAGTTTCGAAAGACTCCTCAACATCAGTGGGCACTCCTTTCCTAATAGAGATACCAGCCCACCAGAGCCAGTTTCGAAAGACTCCTCAACATCAGTGGGCACTCCTTTCCTAATAGAGATACCAGCCCACCAGAGCCAGTTTTGAAAGACTCCTCAACATCAGTGGACACTCCTTTCCTAATAGAGATACCAGCCCACCAGAGCCAGTTTCAAAAGACTCCTCATCACAAGCAGACCTCATACCTAATACAGATACTAGCCCATCAGAACCAGTTTGGTAGGAATCTTCAACACAAGTGGCATCCCATTAATAATAGAGATACCAGCCCATGAGAGCCAGCCTTGAGGGACTTCTCATCACAAGCAGCCACCTTCTCCCTAAAGTTTATACCAGTCTAGTACGGCCAGTTTTAGAGGCTTCCACATCATAAGAAGACATCCCTTTCCTAACAAAGATACCAGCCAACAGGAGCCAGTTTGGAGATGGATCACTCTGCAAAATTTACCAGAGATAATGACTTCTTGGAGGAAAGGAACTTCTACCTGTTGACGTGGATGGACAGGATGTGGTTCCTCTAGCATAGGGCGTGGAATTCCACCAAGGTTTGGAATGCTGTTGCATGTTACTGTGCCGATGTGATATGTTTGCTGCACAAATTCGTTATTTTCCAGCTTCAGCAGCCTAAGGCCGGGGGGGCCAAGGTGGGCATGCTAAGCCATTTTAGACGCACCCAGAATATCAATTTTGTATATACAAATAATTTGATATTTCTCATTAAAATATACCTGTAATTAAGGTAAATATTATCGCGTCTGTAGTGTAATTCTTCTGTATGAAAAAGGTGGCCTTTGCATTGATCTCTGTATTTGGATCCACGTATCTGTGCAAACTGATCTTCCACGTCAGGAGACAGTGCAAGTCCATCATAGAGCCGACCTAAACAGACAATCGGGTACAGTGAGTGCAGCTGAAATGAACACCCTACAGGCCAGGGGCATTGCTAGGATTGCCAAGGACTGGAGGAACCTTTGAGCATTCCAAGGGACGTAATATTGTGGTGCGAGCTGCTTGTGTTACTAGGGGGAGGGGCATGGTTCAATAAATCCTGAGCTGCCTTTCCCCTCCGAAAATATGCTTGAGAGCAGAACTCCAGGAAAAAGATTTATATCTCCATGCAGTGGGGCTGTGCCCGTACTATACGGATTACGTGCTCATTGTGTCTATGACAGGAGTCTCCACACTTTCTAACCAAAGAGCCGATTTATTGTCTCTCAGACTTTAGGAGGGCCAAAGTGGCCAGTGGGAGTAGACAATGTCCCAGCATCAGTAAGGGTAAAAAAATGACATAGTGCTTGTAGTCAGTGGGAGGAATAGTGTCCATCATTGGTGTCAGTGGGAGGAATAGTGTCCCGTCATTGGTGTCAGTGGGAGGAATAGTGTCCCGCCATTGGTGTCAGTGGGAGGAATAGTGCCCCATCATTGGTGTCAGTGGGAGGAATAGTGTCCCATCATTGGTGTCAGTGGGAGGAATAGTGCCCCATCATTGGTGTCAATGGGAGGAATAGTGCCCCATCCCTGGTATCAGTGGGGGGGAATAGTGCCCAATCATTGGTGTCAGTGGGAGGAATAGTGCCCCATTATTGGTGTCAGTGGGAGGAATAGTGCCCCATTATTGGTATCAGTGGGAGGAATAGTGCCCCATCATTGGTGTCAGTGGAGGAATAGTACTCCGTCATTGGTGTCAGTGGGAGGAATAGTGTCCCATCATTGGTATCAGTGGGAGGAATAGTGTCCCATCATTGGTGTCAGTGTGAGGAATAGTGCCCCATCATTGGTGTCAGTGGTAGGAATAGTGCCCCATCATTGGTGTCAGTGGGAGGAATAGTGCCCCATCATTGGTGTCAGTGGCAGGAATAGTGCCCCATCATTGGTGTCAGTGGGAGGAATAGTGTCCCATCATTGATATCAGAGGAAAGAATAGTGCCCCATCCTTGGTATTAGTTGGAGGAATAGTGTCCTATCATTGGTATCAGTGGGAGGAATAGTGCCCCATCATTGGTGTCAGTGGGAGGAATAGTGTCCCATCATTGGTGTCAGTGGGAGGAATAGTGCCCCATCATTGGTGTCAGTGGGAGGAATAGTGCCCCATCATTGGTGTCAGTGGGAGGAATAGTGCCCCATCATTGGTGTCAGTGGGAGGAATAGTGCCCCATCATTGGTGTCAGTGGCAGGAATAGTGCCCCATCATTGGTGTCAGTGTGAGGAATAGTGTCCCATCATTGGTATCAGTGGGAGGAATAGTGCCCCATCATTGGTGTCAGTGGGAGGAATAGTGCCCCATCATTGGTGTCAGTGGGGGGAATAGTGCCCCATCATTGGTGTCAGTGGGAGGAATTTTTACCCCCTTCCAGTCCGGACACTTTCCCCCCCTTCCAGTCCGGATGCTTTCCCCCCCTTCCAGTTCGGACACTTTCATCCCCTTCCAGTCCGGACACTTTCCCCCCCTTCCAGTCCGGACACTTTCCCCCCCTTCCAGTCCGGACACTTTCCCCCCCTTCCAGTCTGGACACGTTCCCCCCCCCTTCCCCCCAGGCCAATTTTCAGCATTCAGCACTATCACACTTTGAATGACAATTGCGCGGTCATGCAACACTGTATCCATATGAATTTGTTAGCATTTTTTTGAGACAGATGAAGCTTTATTTTGGTGGTATTTAGTCACTGCTGGGATTTTTATTTTTTTTGCTATGTAAATGAAAATGTCCAAAAATTTTGAAAAAAAGTGTTTTTCTTATAAAATTTTACAAATAAATAACAGTTCATTATAAATCTCGGCCGAAATGTATTCCGTTATCTTTTTAGTAAAAAAAAAAAAAATTTAACCAAATTAGTTTATAATCAAAAATTATAAATTTGAAACTTTTTTTTTTTACATTTTTATTTTATTTTTTTATATTATTATTTATGTTATTTTTTACATACTGTCACCCTAGCAGTAGTGTTACCATGGTGACACTGCACTACTTCTGGGGGGGATGAAGATTTTTTTTTTTTTTACACTGATTGCTTTTACAACCATAAAGGCTGTCAGAGGAATCATTTCTCCTTCCTGCAGCCATTGAGAAATACTGTGTGAGCTGTGATTGGTCACAGCTTGTCACATGGTACAAGGCTGTTGTGAATGGCCCTGTACCATGTGATCTCTGTGATAAGTAGTAAGCAATGATGTCAGAAGTGACATCTTGTTTACTGCTCTGCATGTGATCACTGATTGGCCAATTAGTGAGCACATGATCGGGACCTCGCACAGAGGACACAGTGGGCACCGGATCGCAGTGCTGCGTGCTCCCAGGGAGCGCGCACAAGCAGGGGGCGGGGAGGCCGTTTATAAACGCCCACCTGACCCTGCACTGCCACCGTCCAGCCTTTTATATACAACGGCCGGACGGGAGGTGATTAACCACTTCAATTCCAGGCTCTTTACCCCCCTCCCTGCCCACGACAATTTTCAGCTTTCAGCACTGTCACATTTTGATTGACAGTTGCGCAGTCATGCAACACTGCACCCAAATGACATTTTAGCATTTTTTTTAGACAGGCAGAGCCTTCTTTTGATGGTATTTACTCAGCACTGGGATATTTCTTTGCTATGTAAATGGAAAAAGACCAAACATTTGAAGAAAAAAGTGTTTTTCTTCTAAAATTTTGAAAATAATCTTTCTTCATAAATCTTGGCCAAAATGTGTTCCACTATATTTTTGGTAAAAAAAAACAAAAACAAAAAAAAAAAACAAATAAGAGTTTATAAAAAGAATATAATTTTTTAAATTTTTTATTTAATGCAACGAAGTGGTGAGTGTATAAAAACGTAGCGCTCTTTCACCACTTCAGTTCCAGGTACTTTCACCTCCTCCCTTCCTGCCCAGGACAATTTTCAGCTTTCAGCGCTGTCACACTTTGAATGACAATTGCGCGGTCATGCAACACTGCACCCGTATGAAATTATTGGTATTTATTTTTAGACAGACGGAGCTTTCTTTTGGTGGTATTTATTCACCACTGGGTTTTTTTTTGCTATGTAAATGAAAAAGACCAAACATTTGGGGGAAAAAAGTGTTTTTCTTATAAAATTTTGCAAATAAATAATCTTTCTTCATAAATCCTGGCCAAAATGTATTACACTATCTTTTTGGTAAAAAAAAAAAACCCAAATAAAAGTTTATAAAACTTTTTTTTTACATTTTAATTTTTTTTTATTATTATTATGTAGGTAGTGAGGATGTGAGAAGCCAGGAAATATATATGCACCATTGGCTGTGAAAAAACAAGTACACGCTGCAGCATGGGCAGCACAGCGGCTAAATGGTTAGCACTGTCACCTGGCAGTACTCGGGTCGCTGGTTCAATTCCCAACCATGGCATCACCTGCCTTGAGTTTGCAAGTTCTCTCTGTGCCTGCATGGGTTTCCTTGGGGCACTTCGGCTTCCTCCCACACTCCAAAGACATGCTGTAGGCAGGGGTGGACTGACCATTTGGAAACTCAGGCACTGCCCAAGGGCCCAGGGTCAGTAGGGGGCCCCATGAGATGCCCCTGGTACATTTTTCATAGGTTTTTTGAGTTTGGGCAAGGACACAGGGGCCCATGATCCCCTATTGCCCAGGGACCCCATGAGTTGTCAGTCTGCCCCTGCTGGTAGATGAATTGGCTCCTGTCCAGACGGACTATTTAAAAGGTGCCTCTGCCTGTGCTGAGTGCTGACTGGTCTTCAGCTGTTCCCCGTTTCCTGCTCGTTCCTGTGTGATTTCCTTGTTGCTGACCCGGCTTGTTCCTGACCTGACTCTGATTACTCTCCTGCTTGATACTGGTTCCTGACTTCGGGTCTGCTCTTGATTTTGGCTTGCTTATGATTTTGTACCTCGCTGTCCACCCATTGATGACCCCGGCTATTCCTGTGACATTGCTCCTGTCTCCCATCCTAGCTTCCTGCCTTCCTCTGGTGCACACCTGGCGACCCACCATACCAGCTCTGCGTATCACTACTGATCCTGAATTGGAGGATCATCGGTCTTCCAAAGTCTCCAACTGCAAGACCTGCAAACAACATCTGCTGGCGCTCTTGTCCCCCTGGTCCCTAGACACCCTCTGTTCCACCTCCAGTGGGGTCAGGGCTAGTGGCACAAGTGAGGCCGACCTCGTCATTTCAGTCTCCAATCAGGTATGTGACACTGAGTCATGAACCTTGTCACCATCGATTACATTATTTCCATTACAGCCTGTTCAGTCCTGAAACTTGGCACCATGGTCACATGGTCTTCATTAAAGCCGGCTCAGCCCTGAACCTTGGCACCATCGATTACATGATCTTCATTACAGCACATGGTCTTCATTACAGCACATGGTCTTCATGATCTTCATTACAGCACATGATCTTCATTACAGCACACGGTCTTCATGATCTTCATTACAGCACACAGTCTTCATTACAGCACACGGTCTTCATGATCTTCATTACAGCACACGATCTTCATGATCTTCATTACAGCACACGATCTTCATGATCTTCATTACAGCACACGGTCTTCATTACAGCACACGGTCTTCATGATCTTCATTACAGCACATGGTCTTCATGATCTTCATTACAGCACATGGTCTTCATTACAGCACATGGTCTTCAAGATCTTCATTAGAGCACATGGTCTTCAAGATCTTCATTACAGCACATGGTCTTCATGATATTTATTACAGCACATGGTCTTCATGATCTTCATTACAGCACATGGTCTTCATGATCTTCATTACAGCACACGGTCTTCATTACAGCACACGGTCTTCATGATCTTCATTACAGCACACGGTCTTCATTACAGCACACGGTCTTCATGATCTTCATTATAGCACACGGTCTTCATTACAGCACACGGTCTTCATGATCTTCATTATAGCACATGGTCTTCATGATCTTCATTACAGCACATGATCTTCATTACAGCACATGGTCTTCATTACAGCACATGGTCTTCAAGATCTTCATTAGAGCACATGGTCTTCATGATCTTCATTACAGCACATGGTCTTCATGATCTTTATTACAGCACATGGTCTTCATGATCTTCATTACAGCAGATGGTCTTCATTAGAGCACATGATCTTCATTACAGCACACGGTCTTCATGATCTTCATTACAGCACACGGTCTTCATGATCTTCATTACAGCACATGGTCTTCATTAGTCCCATTAAACATTCTGCCTTGTACAGCCCACTGTGTGAGATAGGGAGCCTGAGATGGGAGTTATCAGTGTTAAGAAGGCGATTACATCACCCCTATAGTCTGCAGAACTGCTGGGGGTGCTTCAGCTCAACCGACAGACAGGACAGGAAATGGCTGTGTGACGCAGGATGTCAGTTTTCATAAGTCCATTGAAAGAGGAAATGTTTTGCTGCATGCAGGAGAAGGGTGTCCATGGATAGAGAACTCATGGTGCACTGTGGTAGAGCAGATCATTGTTTCATTAACTATTGTAGTTTGACTTCAGAAACCACCAAAAACACCTTAAAGTCATAATAAACCAAATTTGTATCCAATTTCAGAAGCTGACGGCAAAATTTGAATTGCCTTTGTCTTTATCCCGTATTTCTTCTTGTCTGTGTTCTCCTTGTCACCCGGCGCCCCGATCGCTGGTCCTGCTTTCTTGTGTACAGTTGGCTCCTTGGCTTGCAGCGTCCAATGGAGCTCTGCCATGGCCACCCATTTGTGTGCGCTCCCATCGGGGACTACGTAGAAAAGTATACAATTCCTTTAATACAACCAAATGCCTCTGAAAACAGAACACAATGCACTCAATACGTGTATATACTGCATATATACTGTACAATCACAAGATTTTCAAAGGAGTTTTTTAATTATTGTATTTATTTTTGCTAACAATGTGTGTGATCGTGATAAACAAATACTAAATAATAATAATTAATTAACAAAAATCAAGAAATAAATATCAGTCTAGTGCTGCAAAGCAAAATGTAAACAGACTATTTAAAAGGTGCCTCTGCCTGTGCTGAGTGCTGACTGGTCTTCAGCTGTTCCCCGTTCCCTGCTCATTCCTGTGTGATTTCCTTGTTCCTGACCTGACTCTGATTACTCTCCTGCTTGATACTGGTTCCTGACTTTGGCTGTGCTCCTGATTTTGGCTTGCTTATGATTTTGTACCTCGCTGTCCACCCGTTGATGACCCCGGCTATTCCTATGACATTGCTCCTGTCTCCTATCCCAGTTTCCTGCCTGCCCAGCTAAGTTGGAAGGAAAAAAAATACGTGAACTGTAATAGATGATTTCTTAGGGAAATCAAGTTCATGGAAGTCGTCCAATCTTCCCCAAAATGGGGGGAGGAGCGGGGTGCGTCTGCAGTAACAAGCCAATCATATAATTGTAAATGTAGGAATTGCTAAACATTGTGTTTGTCATGGGGGGGGGGGGGGGTGAAGAAACAGTATACAAATATTTATGTGTTGGAGATCTGAGAAGCAAACGACACCGGGCAGGGCTGACACCACTCAGTTATGTTACCAGGCTACAACATGACTTTGTTTCTTTTTTTGTTTTGTTTTTTAAAGTCCACAGAGATGCAAAAAAACAAAAAGCCATAAGTGAACAAAAACCATGCAAGTGAAAACCACAAAAAAGTGCGCTTAGGGGTGTGTTTTAGTCCACCCCCCCGAAGGGGTAGGACCTCTAACCTGATCCCCCGGGGTGCAAGACTCCTGACAGGGACAAAGGTTTCCACATGGTCCACCTAGCCAAAAGGCCTGGTGGACCTTTCCTTGTGGCTAGCAACCACCAAGTACTACATCAGGAGGCTCTCCCGAAGAGAGACCCCCTAGGGACAGGGGAGTAAGGAACCTGATGACCACGCATCCTTCCCCTAGACTTCAGGGCAGGCCCGAGGACCCACACCTTCCATCTTAATGAGAAAGAAACACACACAAATGTGAAACGTGACAAAATAGTGGGAGAAAATAAATAAATAAATAAGTGGCCGCACAATTGTGCACTGGCTAGGCCCTGGGGCCCGTAGTAAAAAAAAGTGCCCCGGACCTGACAAAAAAGCCTAGCCCTAAAAGGCGCAGTGCAGAAAAAGTGCTTGGAATGGTGACCATGTGCACTTTTCATACTTGGGATCCCATCCCCATGTGCTACTAAGAGCATCCCTGAGGCGACCACTCAGGGGGTACTGCTCCGCGGACTCTCTGCCTCCCCGGCCCCTGGCCAGACAAGGTAGATCCATTCAAATCAGGAGGAACTGGGCCCCTCCAGTTTTCCCGGGGGAATTACTCCCGAGCTCCAACAGCCTGTGGGCGCCTCGGTTTCTCTTCCAACTTTCGGAGCCCCCATCATACCAGCAGGTACTATACAGCCAGTCATCTTCACCGAAAAGCAAGAATGATGGCGGAGCGCCCCTACTGGACACTGATAGGAACAGATACTAGACGATCTAAGCCAAAAGAGAGTCTGAGGAGCAGTGCCCCCCGAGAGTGGTCGCCTCAGGGATGCTGTAAGCCAAAAGAGAGTCTGAGGAGCAGTGCCCCCCGAGAGTGGTCGCCTCAGGGATGCTGTAAGCCAAAAGAGAGTCTGAGGAGCAGTGCCCCCCGAGAGTGGTCGCCTCAGGGATGCTCTAAGCCAAAAGAGAGTCTGAGGAGCAGTGCCCCCCGAGAGTGGTCGCCTCAGGGATGCTGTAAGCCAAAAGAGAGTCTGAGGAGCAGTGCCCCCCGAGAGTGGTCGCCTCAGGGATGCTCTAAGCCAAAAGAGAGTCTGAGGAGCAGTGCCCCCCACAGTGGTCGCCTCAGGGATGCTCTAAGCCAAAAGGCAGAGAAGCGACATGACTTTGTTGGCTAGATGATGCTGGATGTCCTCCAGCTGGGAAATGAGGCTGCAGCTTCTAATGCACATTTTGAGAAGCTCACAGTGTGCAGTGAAATCAGAGTAAGCCGTTTCAGCACAAAAGAGGAGCCAACCATTCTATACCATTCTGTATCAGTAATGTACATTATTCCATTTCCAGGTACCAACATACAATACCCCATGAATACCCCAGGCACTGGAAATCCCTTACCCACCGGGCAGGCACTTCAAATAGGAGCATAAAAAAACAGCGCTTATATATCAGTATGCGTCCATTAAATCCTCTGAATAATGTAACAAGCTTAGAGCGCCACTGAAAGTTGCGGAAAAGTCGATCCCTCAGCTCCTGAGATAGGGGTGCTGGCACCAGTGTTCGCTCATCCAGCAGTGAGTAAATCATGATGAAGGGAAAGCCGCATTGCCAACCCGACCAAAGTGTGAGTGTGTGCAATGGCCTCAGACAGTTCTCCCACACAGGCCCCGCCCTCTGATGTGTGTCGCCCCGCCCACCAGGGGGTTAGTCACCGCGGTCAGGACGAAACGTGTCAGGGGGTGTGGCCTGTGTAGAAATGTCGGAGGCTCGCTCACACTTTGGTCGGGCTGGGAGTGAGGCTTAATATTTAGAGATGAGCGAAGAAATGAAAAATTCGATTCGACTGATTCGGCGAATTCGTGGACAATATTCGATTCGAGTCGAATAAATTCGCTGTGAATTTAACTTAAAAAAGGGTGTTTCTAGGCTTCAGAGAGACTTAATATTAGTGCAGAACACTGTACCTTTAATTTAAATGCCCTTGGAGTCTGCTGGGGAAGAGAAATAATACTGTCAGTCAGTATGACATGCAGATGAGTGCCGTCGATCTTAGAATCACCGCACACTTCACTCATTTGGCCAGTCACGGGGCCAAAACCAGTGTTTGGAGCCACAGTGTGGCGGTGGAGCCAGCAGCAATGGGAGGCCATACAGCAACCTATGACAAAATGGAACCCAGCAGGAGTGTGAGGAGACCTGAAAGTGGCACATGGCAGAGTGGGAGCAATGGGAGGCGGTACAGGGACCCAGGTCACACTGTGGGCCCAGCAGCAGCGTGACCAGGCGGTACGGGGGCCCATGGCCGATTTGGGGCCTGGTGGCACCTATGGAAGGCCGCTAATCTGCCAGCAACCTATGACAAAATGGAAAACCGCAGGAGTGTGAGGAGACCTCAAAGTGGCACATGGCAGAGTGGAAGCAATGGGAGGCCGTACAGGGACCCAGGTCACACTGTGGGACCAGCAGCAGCGTGACCAGGCGGTACAGGGGCACATGGCCGATTTGGGGCCTGGTGGCACCTATGGAAGGCCTGTAATCTGCCAGCAACCTATGACAAAATGGAAAACCGCAGGAGTGTGAGGAGACCTCAAAGTGGCACATGGCAGAGTGGAAGCAATGGGAGGCCGTACAGGGACCCAGGTCACACTGTGGGACCAGCATCAGCGTGAACAGGCGGTACGGGGGCCCATGGCCGATTTGACCTCGTTCATCCCATAGTCCTGCCGACTCACGAATAGCGTGGCCTCCTCAAAGGGCCTGAGCAAGCGCAGGTGTCACGCATGAGCTGACAATGGCTGACATCTAAGTTACACAGGGAGTACCTTTATCCGCTTTTAACATCAGGAAATCGGTGATGGCCTTTAGCTGTTCGTAAAGGCGGTCTAACATGTGTAGGGTTGAATTCCACCTTGTTGCAACGTCACAGCATGAGGAGTCGGTACGGGGGCCCATGGCAGATTACGTGCCTGGCAGCAGCAATGGGAGGCCCGTAATCTGCCAGCACCCTATGTCAAAAAATTGAACACACCAGCAGTGTGAGGAGACCTGAAAGTGGCACATGGCAGAGTGTGGCGATGGAGACAGCAGCAATGGGAGGCCGTAGAGGGACCCATGAGAGACTCTGGACTTGGCAGCAGCATGAGGAGGCGGTATATAGGGGCCCATGGCAGATTAGGGGCCTGGCAGCAGCTATGGGAGGCCCGTAATCTGCCAGCACCCTATGTCAAAAAATTCAACACACCAGCAGTGTGAGGAGACCTGAAAGTGGCACATGGCAGAGTGTGGCGATGGAGACAGCAGCAATGGGAGGCCGTATAGGGACCCATGAGAGACTCTGGACTTGGCAGCAGCATGAGGAGGCGGTATATAGGGGCCCATGGCAGATTAGGGGCATGGCAGCAGCTATGGGAGGCCCGTAATCTGCCAGCACCCTATGTCAAAAAATTCAACACACCAGCAGTGTGAGGAGACCTGAAAGTGGCACATGGCAGAGTGTGGCGATGGAGACAGCAGCAATGGGAGGCCGTACAGGGACCCATGAGAGACTCTGGACTTGGCAGCAGCATGAGGAGGCGGTATATAGGGGCCCATGGCAGATTAGGGGCCTGGCAGCAGCTATAGGAGGCCCATAATCTGCCAGCACCCTATGTCAAAAAATTCAAAACACCAGCAGTGTGTGAGGAGACCTGAAAGTGGCACATGTTTGAGGCATGATTCATGGCGGATTTAGTCAGTTGTGTCAGGAACTGGTGGTTTGAAATCCAGACTAATCCACGCCTGATTCATTTTCACAAACGTGAGTCTCTCCACACTTTGGGTGGACAGTCGTGTCCTCCGCGGAGTTACAATACCTCCTGCCGCACTAAACTCGCGCTCCGATGCCACGCTACTGGCCGGGCATGACAGCCTTTCAAGGGCAAATTCAGCTAGTTGGGGCCAAAGGTCAAGTTTCGTTGCCCAGTAGTCAAGGGGATTGTCTACCTCGGTTGGCAGGGTGCTGTCCAAGTAGGCCTAAGCCTGTTGTTTGAGGTCCTGCTCCAGGTCCACCTGATGCTGCTGCTGCTGCTGCTGCTGCTGCTGCGGCTGGTTAGTAGTTTCCTCACTGCGCTGGTGAAGAAAGCTACTCATCATCGACTGCAGACTGAGGCAGCCGCTGCTGGTGGAGCTGCCACTGCTCCTACCACCCCACCCCTCCCCTGCTGCCATGGCAGCGGAACGCGAGCGCACAGGGCCCACAGTGTCTGAGGATGGACGTTGGCGCAGACAGGCAGAGACCAACTGACTACATAGGTGGTTTTTATAGTACGTTATTTTGGCCTCCCTCTCAGCAGGTGTGAAAAAGGCCACCATTTTTGAACGGTAGCGAGGGTCCAACAAGGTGGACAGCCAAAAGTCATCCCTCTGTCTGATGGTTATTATTCGGCTGTCGCTACGCAAGCAACCGAGCATGCTATGGGCCATTTGTGCCAAGGAATGCGAGGGACTCCCTGCCTCCATCTCCACAGCATACTGCCACGGTGCGTCTGGGTCCTCTGTCTCCTCCTCCTCCTCCTCTACCAGATGCTCCTGCTCCTCCACTCCTGTCCGCTGAGTGGAAAAACCACCCATTTCACTCAATAATTCCTGAGCACCAATGTCCTCCTCTACCTCCTCCTCTTCTTCCTGTCCTGCCCCCACAGGGGTCATGTGGCGTTGAGATCTGTGCGCCACGTCTACCGCACCCTGACCAGCCATTGTTAACAGCATTTGTTCAAGGACGTGCAACAGAGGAATGACGTCGTTCATCCCATAGTCCTGGCGACTCACGAATAGCGTGGCCTCCTCAAAGGGCCTGAGCAAGCGGCAGGTGTCACGCATGAGCTGCCAATGGCTGACATCTAAGTTACACAGGGAGTACCTTTATCCGCTTTTAACATCAGGAAATCTGTGATGGCCTTTCGCTGTTCGTAAAGGCGGTCTAACATATGTAGGGTTGAATTCCACCTTGTTGCAACGTCACAGCATGAGGAGTCGGTACGGGGGCCCATGGCAGATTACGTGCCTGGCAGCAGCAATGGGAGGCCCGTAATCTGCCAGCACCCTATGTCAAAAAATTGAACACACCAGCAGTGTGAGGAGACCTGAAAGTGGCACATGGCAGAGTGTGGCGATGGAGACAGCAGCAATGGGAGGCCGTACAGGGACCCATGACACACTCTGGACTTGGCAGCAGCATGAGGAGGCGGTATAGGGGCCCATGGCAGATTAGGGGCCTGGCAGCAGCTATGGGAGGCCCGTAATCTGCCAGCACCCTATGTCAAAAAATTGAACACACCAGCAGTGTGAGGAGACCTGAAAGTGGCACATGGCATGAGAGACTCTGGACCTGGCAGCAGCATGAGGAGGCGGTATAGGGGCCCATGGCAGATTAGGGGCCTGGCAGCAGCTATGGGAGGCCCGTAATTTGCCAGCACCCTATGTCAAAAAATTGAACACACCAGCAGTGTGTGAGGAGACCTGAAAGTGGCACATGGCAGAGTGTGGCGATGGAGACAGCAGCAATGGGAGGCCGTATAGGGACCCATGAGAGACTCTGGACTTGGCAGCAGCATGAGGAGGCGGTATAGGGGCCCATGGCAGATTAGGGGCCTGGCAGCAGCTATGGGAGGCCCGTAATCTGCCAGCACCCTATAACAAAAAATGTAACACACCAGCAGTGTGAGGAGACCTGAAAGTGGCACATGGCATGAGAGACTCTGGACCTGGCAGCAGCATGAGGAGGTGGTAAAGGGGCCCATGGCAGATTAGGGGCCTGGCAGCAGCTATGGGAGGCTCGTAATCTGCCAGCACCCTATGTCAAAAAATGTAACACACCAGCAGTGTGAGGAGACCTGAAAGTGGCACATGGCATGAGAGACTCTGGACCTGGCAGCAGCATGAGGAGGCGGTACAGGGGCCCATGGCAGATTAGGGGCCTGGCAGCAGCTATGGGAGGCCCGTAATCTGCCAGCACCCTATGTCAAAAAATTGAACACACCAGCAGTGTGAGGAGACCTGAAAGTGGCACATGGCATGAGAGACTCTGGACCTGGCAGCAGCATGAGGAGGCGGTATAGGGGCCCATGGCAGATTAGGGGCCTGGCAGCAGCTATGTGAGGCCCGTAATCTGCCAGCACCCTATGACAAAAAATGTAACACACCAGCAGTGTGAGGAGACCTGAAATTGGCACATGGCAGAGTGTGGCGATGGAGACAGCAGCAATGGGAGGCCGTATAGGGACCCATGAGAGACTCTGGACTTGGCAGCAGCATGAGGAGGCGGTATAGGGGCCCATGGCAGATTAGGGGCCTGGCAGCAGCTATGGGAGGCCCGTAATCTGCCAGCACCCTATGACAAAAAATGTAACACACCAGCAGTGTGAGGAGACCTGAAAGTGGCACATGGCAGAGTGTGGCGATGGAGACAGCAGTAATGGGAGGCCGTACAGGGACCCATGAGAGACTCTGGACTTGGCAGCAGCATGAGGAGGCGGTATATAGGGGCCCATGGCAGATTAGGGGCCTGGCAGCAGCTATAGGAGGCCCGTAATCTGCCAGCACCCTATGTCAAAAAATTCAACACACCAGCAGTGTGTGAGGAGACCTGAAAGTGGCACATGGCAGAGTGTGGCGATGGAGACAGCAGCAATGGGAGGCCGTACAGGGACCCATGAGAGACTCTGGACTTGGCAGCAGCATGAGGAGGCGGTATATAGGGGCCCATGGCAGATTAGGGGCCTGGCAGCAGCTATAGGAGGCCCGTAATCTGCCAGCACCCTATGTCAAAAAATTCAACACACCAGCAGTGTGTGAGGAGACCTGAAAGTGGCACATGGCAGAGTGTGGCGATGGAGACAGCAGCAATGGGAGGCCGTATAGGGACCCATGAGAGACTCTGGACTTGGCAGCAGCATGAGGAGGCGGTATATAGGGGCCCATG
This sequence comes from Staurois parvus, assembly GCF_062004578.1. Classification (NCBI taxonomy): domain Eukaryota; kingdom Metazoa; phylum Chordata; class Amphibia; order Anura; family Ranidae; genus Staurois; species Staurois parvus. The sequence continues at coordinate 768,064 of NW_028318308.1, read as the reverse complement.
GCAGATTAGGGGCCTGGCAGCAGCTATGGGAGGCCCGTAATCTGCCAGCACCCTATGTCAAAAAATTGAAAACACAAGCAGTGTGTGGAGACCTGAATGTGGCACATGGCAGAGTGTGGCGATGGAGACAGCAACAATGGGAGGCCGTACAGGGACCCATGAGAGACTCTGGACCTGGCAGCAGCATGAGGAGGCGGTATATAGGGGCCCATGGCAGATTAGGGGCCTGGCAGCAGCTATAGGAGGCCCGTAATCTGCCAGCACCCTATGTCAAAAAATTCAACACACCAGCAGTGTGTGAGGAGACCTGAAAGTGGCACATGGCAGAGTGTGGCGATGGAGACAGCAGCAATGGGAGGCCGTACAGGGACCCATGAGAGACTCTGGACTTGGCAGCAGCATGAGGAGGCGGTATATAGGGGCCCATGGCAGATTAGGGGCCTGGCAGCAGCTATGGGAGGCCCGTAATCTGCCAGCACCCTATGTCAAAAAATTCTACACACCAGCAGTGTGTGAGGAGACCTGAAAGTGGCACATGTTTGAGGCATGATTCATGGCGGATTTAGTCAGTTGTGTCAGGAACTGGTGGTTTGAAATCCAGACTAATCCACGCCTGATTCATTTTCACAAACGTGAGTCTCTCCACACTTTGGGTGGACAGTCGTGTCCTCCGCGGAGTTACAATACCTCCTGCCGCACTAAACACGCGCTCCGATGCCACGCTACTGGCCGGGCATGACAGCCTTTCAAGGGCAAATTCAGCTAGTTGGGGCCAAAGGTCAAGTTTTGTTGCCCAGTAGTCAAGGGGATTGTCTACCTCGGTTGGCAGGGTGCTGTCCAAGTAGGCCCAAGCCTGTTGTTTGAGGTCCTGCTCCAGGTCCACCTGATGCTGCTGCTGCTGCTGCGGCTGGTTAGTAGTTTCCTCACTGCGCTGGTGAAGAAAGCTACTCATCATCGACTGCAGACTGAGGCAGCCGCTGCTGGTGGAGCTGCCACTGCTCCTACCACCCCACCCCTCCCCTGCTGCCATGGCAGCGGAACGCGAGCGCACAGGGCCCACAGTGTCTGAGGATGGACGTTGGCGCAGAAAGGCAGAGACCAACTGACTACATAGGTGGTTTTTATAGTACGTTATTTTGGCCTCCCTCTCAGCAGGTGTGAAAAAGGCCACCATTTTTGAACGGTAGCGAGGGTCCAACAAGGTGGACAGCCAAAAGTCATCCCTCTGTCTGATGGTTATTATTCGGCTGTCGCTACGCAAGCAACCGAGCATGCTATGGGCCATTTGTGCCAAGGAATGCGAGGGACTCCCTGCCTCCATCTCCACAGCATACTGCCACGGTGCGTCTGGGTCCTCTGTCTCCTCCTCCTCCTCCTCTACCAGATGCTCCTGCTCCTCCACTCCTGTCCGCTGAGTGGAAAAACCACCCATTTCACTCAATAATTCCTGAGCACAAATGTCCTCCTCTACCTCCTCATCTTCTTCCTGTCCTGCCCCCACAGGGGTCATGTGGCGTTGAGATCTGTGCGCCACGTCTACCGCACCCTGACCAGCCATTGTTAACAGCATTTGTTCAAGGACGTGCAACAGAGGAATGACGTCGTTCATCCCATAGTCCTGCCGACTCACGAATAGCGTGGCCTCCTCAAAGGGCCTGAGCAAGCGGCAGGTGTCACGCATGAGCTGCCAATGGCTGACATCGAAGTTACACAGGGAGTACCTTTATCCGCTTGTAACATCAGGAAATCGGTGATGGCCTTTCGCTGCTCGTAAAGGCGGTCTAACATGTGTAGGGTTGAATTCCACCTTGTTGCAACGTCGCAGATCAGGCGATGCTGTGGAATTCCGTTCTGCCGCTGCAGCTCAAGGAGGGTGTGCTTTGCGGTGTAGGAATGGCTGAAATGCATGCAAAGTTTACGTGACATTTTAAGGATGTCTTGCAGTGGGATGGTGGATTTTAGGAACCGCTTGACAACCAGATTGAACACGTGAGCCATGCATGGCGCATGGCACAACCTTCCTTGACGCAGAGCAGACACCATGTTCTTTCCGTTGTCGGTCAACATGGTTCCGATTTTCAGTTTGCACGGAGACAGCCATCTGTCGATTTCTCTGTTCATTACACTGAGAAGTTCCTCCCCTGTGTGACTACGTTCGCCAAGGCATACCAGGTGCAGGACAGCGTGACACCGTTGCGCCCTGCACATGTGATATGTCGGTCGGGTAATGGGACTTGGCACGGGGGTGGCGGCTGAGGACACGGCGGAAAAAGAGGTGGTAGAGGCGGACATGCTTGCTGGACCAAGGACGTGCAAACGTGGAGGCAAAAGCGTCGTGACCTGTCCAAGTTGCTGGTGCGGCTGTGCCGGCACCACGTTCACCCAGTGGGCCGTAAATGACATGTACTGTCCCTGACCGTAGTTACAGCTCCACACGTCGGCGCTGCCGTGCACTTTGGCAGAGACCGACATGCTCAAAGACTGGCCCACCATCTCTTCTACATGTGAATGCAGGGCTGGGCACTGCCTTTTTGGCGAAGAAATGATGGCTTGGCACTCTCCACCGCGGCTCGGCACAAGCCATCATTTCTCGGAAAGGTGCTGAGTCCACCACTTGGAAAGGGAGGGACTGCAGCACCAGCAACTTGGACAGGAGGACGTTCAGCTTTTGCACCGTCGGGTGCGTGCTCGCAAACTGTTGTCTCTTGGCAACGGATTCCAAGAAAGACTGCTGACGGAATCCGTGAAGAGGAGTAGCAGGAGAAGGAGCATCTGAACGAGCGGAAGATGCCAACGAGCGACAACTCCCCTCAGCAGAGGTGTTGGAGCCTTGACTGGCTGATGGAGGGCGATTGACGTCGGGTGACGGAGCAAGTAACGGAGCGGGTGATGGAGCGGGGGCTGGGGCGGGCAGAACCGCCGTATCTTTATCACGGTTTTCCCAGGCCACCAAATGGCGACGCTGCATATGCTGCCGCAACGCTGTAGTCCCAACATGGGCCCCCTGGCCACGCTTGACTTTCTGGCCACATAGTCGACATACGGCTACGTTTACTTCCTCGGGCGGCTTGACGAAAAATTGCCACACCGCCGAGTAGGAAACTTTGCCCCCGATACTCCTCACTGGCTGACTGCTGCTTCCTCCGTGCGCACCGGCACCACTACTGGCCGTGGTGGTAGGCTGCAGTGGAGCTGGTGCTCTACTCCGTGGCCGTTTGGCTCCACTGACACTGCTTCCACTGACACTGCTGCGACCCTGCTGCTGTCTCCTGGGCAACCCACCGACTGTTTCGCTCACTGCCAAGCTGCCACCCTCTTCTCCTGATGATGCGGAAGAAATTGCCTGATGACGACGAGGCTGCCAAGTGCGATCAACCTCCTCATCATCAAGTAGGGTCTCCGCCTCACTACTAGCCCCCTCGGCTGCGTCTGGGTCAGGAGACAGACCTGTCTCTAGACCGGCTACCGGGCCACTCTCCTCGCCACTACTTCTTCGCCTGGCTGCTGAAAAGGCGGATGTCTCCCCCCGTTCCTGACCGCCCTCTGTTAGCTCTTCCTCACTGTACAGTGGGGCTGAGCCCACAGCATGCGATACTTCGCTTGGTGAGGGAACACCAAAGGACAGGGGCAGGTAGAGGACACGTGATTTCAGTGGGCTTGCTCCCGGGCCATGCCAACTAACGGTTGTGTCTGACGTACCCACCGACCGTTGGCTGTAGGTGTCAGAGGTGACCTGGGAAGAGGAAGACGACCGAGCCAACCAATCGATGATGGCAGGGTTGTCGGTGGAGACACGACCGCTGGATGACACCGGGAGCACTGGCCTCTGGCTGCGAATAGTGCTGCCTCGACCCCTTCCTCTGCTGCCACGTCTGCTCGCTCCTAAAACATTGCCTCCTCTGCCACTCCTCTGCATGTTGTCTGACATACTCTTTAATTAAACGATTATGTGTCCCTGAGTAACAATTCTGTGTCCCTGAGTAACAATTCTGTGTCCCTGAGTAACAATTCTGTGTCTGTGCGAGTAACAATTCTGTGGCCCTAAGTAACAGTTCTGTGGCCCTCAGTAACAATTCTGTGTCTGTGTGAGTAACAATTCTGTGGCCCTAAGTAACAGTTCTGTGGCCCTCAGTAACAATTCTGTGTCCCTGATTAACGTTTCTGTGGCCCCAAGTAACAGTTCTGTGGCCCTCAGTAACAATTCTGTGTCTGTGCGAGTAACAATTCTGTGTCTGTGCGAGTAACAATTCTGTGGCCCTAAGTAACAGTTCTGTGGCCCTCAGTAACAATTCTGTGTCTGTGCGAGTAACAATTCTATGTCTGTGCGAGTAACAATTCTGTGGCCCTAAGTAACAGTTCTGTGGCCCTCAGTAACAATTCTGTGTCCCTGATTAATGTTTCTGTGGCCCCAAGTAACAGTTCTGTGGCCCTCAGTAACAATTCTGTGTCTGTGCGAGTAACAATTCTGTGGCCCTAAGTAACAGTTCTGTGGCCCTCAGTAACAGTTCTGTGTCCCTGAGTAACAATTCTGTGTCTGTGCGAGTAACAATTCTGTGTCTGTGCGAGTAACAATTCTGTGGCCCTAAGTAACGGTTCTGTGGCCCTCAGTAACAGTTCTGTGTCCCTGTGTAACAATTCTGTGTCTGTGCGAGTAACAATTCTGTGGCCCTAAGTAACAGTTCTGTGGCCCTCAGTAACAATTCTGTGTCTGTGCGAGTAACAATTCTGTGTCTGTGCGAGTAACAATTCTGTGGCCGTAAGTAACAGTTCTGTGGCCCTCAGTAACAATTCTGTGTCTGTCCCTGAGTAACAATTCTGTGGCCCTAATAACGTTTCTGTGGCCCTAAGTAACAATTCTCTGGCACTCAGTAACAATTCTGTCTGTCCCTGAGTAACAATTCTGTGTCTGTGCGAGTAACAATTCTGTGGCCCTAAGTAACAGTTCTGTGGCCCTCAGTAACAATTCTGTGTCTGTGCGAGTAACAATTCTGTGTCTGTGCGAGTAAAAATTCTGTGGCCCTAAGTAACAGTTCTGTGGCCCTCAATAACAATTCTGTGTCTGTCCCTGAGTAACAATTCTGTAGCCCTAACTAAAGTTTCTGTGGCCCTAAGTAACAATTCTCTGGCACTCAGTAACAATTCTGTCTGTCCCTGAGTAACAATTCTGTGTCTGTGCGAGTAACAATTCTGTGGCCCTAAGTAACAGTTCTGTGGCCCTCAGTAACAATTCTGTGTCCCTGATTAACGTTTCTGTGGCCCCAAGTAACAGTTCTGTGGCCCTCAGTAACAATTCTGTGTCTGTGCGAGTAACAATTCTGTGGCCCTAAGTAACAGTTCTGTGGCCCTCAGTAACAGTTCTGTGTCCCTGAGTAACAATTCTGTGTCTGTGCGAGTAACAATTCTGTGTCTGTGCGAGTAACAATTCTGTGGCCCTAAGTAACGGTTCTGTGGCCCTCAGTAACAGTTCTGTGTCCCTGAGTAACAATTCTGTGTCTGTGCGAGTAACAATTCTGTGGCCCTAAGTAACAGTTCTGTGGCCCTCAGTAACAATTCTGTGTCTGTGCGAGTAACAATTCTGTGTCTGTGCGAGTAACAATTCTGTGGCCCTAAGTAACAGTTCTGTGGCCCTCAGTAACAATTCTGTGTCTGTCCCTGAGTAACAATTCTGTGGCCCTAACTAAAGTTTCTGTGGCCCTAAGTAACAATTCTCTGGCACTCAGTAACAATTCTGTCTGTCCCTGAGTAACAATTCTGTGGCCCTAATAACGTTTCTGTGGCCCTAAGTAACAATTCTCTGGCACTCAGTAACAATTCTGTCTGTCCCTGAGTATGAATTCTGTGGCCCTAACTAGCGTTTCTTTGTCCCTAAGTAACGATTCTGTGGCCCTAATTAACAATTCTGTGTCCCTGAGTAATAGTTCTCTGTCCCTAAGTATCGTTTCTCTGTCCCCAAGTATCGTTTCTGTGGCCCTAACTCTGTCCCTAATACAGAGCGGTCTGCCTCTGTTCAATGACTGGAGGCAAATGAAGAATTCCAAAATGGCCGCTATTTATAGCTCGACCATTACACAGTGCTAGCTGGCTGGCTGCTGATTGGCTGATGCGATCACATGTCGTTGAGGAATGCATTATGGGTCAGCGCGCCTTGTCTGCGCGCCTTCCCAGACATCCCCGCTCCGTCGCCGCACATGTCAGCCGCCATTTTCGGAAAAATTTCGAAATTTTTCCGATATTCGACTCGAATTCCACTTCGGATACTTCGATTCGCTCATCTCTATTAATATTCATTATGACTGAATCTCCAAACAATGTGCAAAAATATGCAACCAAAGCCCCAGGCAAATGCACTTTGTGCTCTTTCTTCTTCCTTCTTTCACAAAGTTCTAGCTCTGAACTCTCAGCAGATGCCTGGACCCTTGTAAACCAATGGGTCACCCAAAGCTGGATGAAACGACACCGGGAATCTCCAAACTTCATCCTTCTTCACCCCGGTCAGTGCTCCTCCATTGTTCCTCTCCCATATATCCTCCGAGGAATATTCCCAGAGAAAGAAGGACACTAAATATTGTAGAGTATTACACAGAGAACCTCATATATAAATATAATTGTGCTGACCTCAAATAGTGACCATTAGTGTGGAATACGAAACCTCTCTCCTCACCTTGGAAATTCTCCAGTGTGCCTCACACCCTATGCAGATGTCCTCTTACCAGACTTACTGCCCTTCCATCCCAGGCTAGATCGCACACAAATCCAGATACTCCTCCACAATCCTCCTCGGAACTGAGTGGTCTCCACTTGTAGTACCCTCATCCATGGGCATTACCATGAGGCAAACAAGGCGTCTGCCTTAGGCGGCATTTTTCGGGGGGGGGGGGGGGGGGGCGGCACCGTCTCCCAGAAGCAGGGACACTCGTGGCGGGTGAGAGAGGATGAGGATCATGTGAGGTACTGCCTGAGCTTTGCCATGGGATCTGAGAGAGGACGGGGACCATGTGAGGTACTTCCTGAGCTTTGCCATGGGATGAGGGAGAGGACGGGGACCACGTGAGGTACTGCCTGAGCTTTGTCATGGGATCTGGGAGAGGACGGGGACCATGTGAGGTACTGCCTGAGCTTTGCCATGGGATCTGGGAGAGGACGGGGACCACGTGAGGCACTGCCTGAGCTTTGCCATGGGATCTGGGAGAGGACGGGGACCATGTGAGGTACTGCCTGAGCTTTGCCATGGGATCTGGGAGAGGACGGGGACCACGTGAGGTACTGCCTGAGCTTTGCCATGGGATCTGGGAGAGGACGGGGACCACGTGAGGTACTGCCTGAGCTTTGCCATGGGATCTGGGAGAGGAAGGGGACCATGTGAGGTACTGCCTGAGCTTTGCCATGGGATATGAGAGAGGACGGGGACCACGTCAGGTACTGCCTGGGCTTTGCCATGGGATCTGGGAGAGGACGGGGACCACGTGAGGTACTGCCTGAGCTTTGCCATGGGATCTGAGAGAGGACGGGGACCACGTGAGGTACTGGGTGAGCTTTGCCATGGGATATGAGAGAGGACGGGGACCACGTGAGGTACTGCCTGAGCTTTGCCATGGGATCTGGGAGAGGATGGGGACCATGTGAGGTACTGGGTGAGCTTTGCCATGGGATATGAGAGAGGACGGGGACCACGTGAGGTACTGCCTGAGCTTTGCCATGGGATCTGGGAGAGGATGGGGACCACGTGAGGCACTGCCTGAGCTTTAATGATGTATAACTGGTGCAGCAATACATATCAATATAAAGTGCACTGAATATAATAAATAAATCAAATATCACCATCCGAGTCCCAATACAGGGAACTGGAAAAGTGCAAAAGAAAATCCTTAAAGTGCAATAAATAAATAAAACATGGGTCATAAAAACAGACCCCAAATTCTGTGATAGAACCTCCAAACCCAAATCCCAAATCTGGGGTACTACACAACAACAGTGTAAACAAAAAGAATCCCTACAAATGGGATGAATATAAAGTGCCGAGATACAGACAAGTGTATGTCTTGGAAATTCGCTTTTAAACAAATTTCTCCTTACCGTGAGTACTCGCAGTTGGATGCGCAGAAATCCCCCATAAAGCTGTGCGAATCTCGCTTACCACGACTGCAGCTTAGCCCCACGATTCCTGTGCCTCCAACTGGGTTAGCTTCTGTTGAGATGTGAGGAAATGGGGCCCCCTATACCCAGGAATGATCAGGCGACACTCTCAGGTTGCTGTTGGAATTCACATAGAGGATGTTTTCATTCTCAGCCCCCGGTTTTATTACAAGCAGACACACGCCCCCCACATGAGTCAGGTCAATCCCCTCCCACAGAACAATGCAATGGGGAGTGCCTATACACAGGATGTACATTCCGATTGGAGCATAGCCTTTCCTTTTATCTATCACTGGTCCTCCCCCATGAGCCCTCTGAGGTCAGCAGACTTCCTCCCCTTCCCCCCATGAGCCCTTTATGGAGAGCATACTTCCTGTCCTACTAGCTCCTAGTGGTATGTAAATTCTCTGTACAAGCATCCCCTAGGAACACCAGTCTGTACCTGGATGGGCCCGATACGATCTTTATTAAAACACATCCATCCGGATACAGTTCAGGTCGGTAATGGGTTGTAAGATATACATGAGCCTACACGCGGAGTTCACACCGCTTGGCGCCTTGCGGTACGGAGTCCATGTGGAACTATGCTGCTGATATGTGGATACAGGCCTGCGGCCCACCGCTGGCGGCATTCGCATGGAATGGTGGTATACACGCCGGTCTATAAGCGCAGATCTGCCATCTCATCCATTACCGAGCTGAGTATTGTAATACATACATTGTACATGCGCATGGCCCAATTGCAGCCTTCAGAGCTTTAATTATACACACCAGAGACATATGAATAACACGAATATATGACACATTTAAAGTTCAACCAACAATACAAAATTTCCATGACATGTACACTATACACAGCGAGGAACACAGAAAACAATATTAAGTAGTGAGACAAAAACAGTGATGAATATAATGAACAAACATCAAATATACAGCAAAACAATAATAGTGAAATCACAAAAAACAGCAAAAACATTCCTAATTGAGTCCAAATATTAGTGCTGTAGGAATCCTCCACACTAAATACAGACAGCGCTCTACTCCAAACAAGAATCTGGTGCCGTGTGGGGTGCACTCCAAGGGATCCCCAAAACGGCCACTCATCTCCAATCATTGACCCAACGGCTCATCACACTTTTTGGATCACACCTGGATCCTAAAGTATGGATCTCCTTATTGCCCGAACTCCATGTAGCCACGGATCCAACACGCCAAGTGTATATCCCCCTTCCTGGATCCAACATGCCAAGTGTATATCCCCCTTCCTGGATCCAACACGCCAAGTGTATATCCCCCTTCCTGGATCCAACACGCCAAGTGTATATCCCCCTTCCTGGATCCAACACGCCAAGTGTATATCCCCCTTCCTGGATCAAACACGCCAAGTGTATATCCCCCTTCCTGAATCCAACACGCCAAGTGTATATCCCCCTTCCTGGATCCAACACGCCAAGTGTATATCCCCCTTCCTGGATCCAACACGCCAAGTGTATATCCCCCTTCCTGAATCCAACACGCCAAGTGTATATCCCCCTTCCTGGATCCAACACGCCAAGTGTATATCCCCCTTCCTGGATCCAACACGCCAAGTGTATATCCCCCTTCCTGGATCCAACACGCCAAGTGTATATCCCCCTTCCTGGATTCAACACGCCAAGTGTATATCCCCCTTCCTGGATCCAACACGCCAAGTGTATATCCCCCTTCCTGAATCCAACACGCCAAGTGTATATCCCCCTTCCTGGATCCAACACGCCAAGTGTATATCCCCCTTCCTGGATCCAACACGCCAAGTGTATATCCCCCTTCCTGGATCCAACACGCCAAGTGTATATCCCCCTTCCGGGATCGATTAGGCAGGTAACTCAGATACCTGCAGCTCACTCACAGAATCTCTGCTCAGTAAACACTTCCATAGTGCTGTACTATATTAATGTGGGAAATCAGACAAGAAACCGCCAGCAGACACTCACATTTCCACACGTTAGGTAAAGCATTACCACCACATGCTATGGGTGTATCCACCTGCATCATGGGTGCACCAAGATGGCTGCCGGCGTAATGACTTCACCACGTAGCGTATCGACGTGTTGCGTCACGTGTCACACATGACTTCATCAGGATCCTGGTGAATGGTGCCCCATCATTGGTGTCAGTGGGAGGAATAGTGCCTCATCATTGGTGTCAGTAGGAGGAATAGTGCCCCATCATTGGTGTCAGTGGGAGGAATAGCGTCCCATCATTGGTGTCAGTGGGAGGAATAGTGTCCCATCATTGGTGTCAGTGGGAGGAATAGTACCCCATCATTGATATCAGTGGGAGGAATAGTGCCCCATCATTGGTGTCAGTGGGAGGAATAGTGCCCCGTCATTGGTGTCAGTGGGAGGAATAGTGCCCCATCATTGATGTCAGTGGGAGGAATAGTGCCCCATCATTGGTATCAGTGGGAGGAATAGTGTCCCATCATTGGTGTCAGTGGGAGGAATAGTGCCCCATCATTGGTGTCAGTGGGAGGAATAGTGCCCCATCATTGGTGTCAGTGGGAGAAATAGTGCCCCATCATTGGTGTCAGTGGGAGGAATAGTGCCCCATCATTGGTGTCAGTGGGGGGAATAGTGCCCCATCATTGGTGTCAGTGGGAGGAATAGTGCCCCATCATTGGTGTCAGTGGGGGGAATAGTGCCCCATCATTGGTGTCAGTGGGAGGAATAGTGCCCCATCATTGGTGTCAGTGGGAGGAATAGTGCCCCATCATTGGTGTCAGTGGGAGGAATAGTGCCCCATCATTGGTGTCAGTGGGAGGAATAGTGTCCCATCATTGGTGTCAGTGGGAGGAATAGTGTCCCATCATTGGTGTCAGTGGGAGGAATAGTGCCCCATCATTGGTGTCAGTGGGAGGAATAGTGTCCCATCATTGGTGTCAGTGGGAGGAATAGTGTCCCATCATTGGTGTCAGTGGGAGGAATAGTGTCCCATCATTGGTGTCAGTGGGAGGAATAGTACCCCATCATTGGTATCAGTGGGAGGAATAGTGTCCCATCATTGGTGTCAGTGGGAGGAATAGTGCCCCATCATTGGTGTCAGTGGGAGGAATAGTGCCCCATCATTGGTGTCAGTGGGAGGAATAGTGCCCCATCATTGGTGTCAGTGGGAGGAATAGTGCCCCATCATTGGTGTCAGTGGGAGGAATAGTGCCCCATCATTGGTGTCAGTGGGAGGAATAGTGCCCCATCATTGGTATCAGTGGGAGGAATAGTGTCCCATCATTGATGTCAGTGGGAGGAATAGTGCCCCATCATTGGTGTCAGTGGGAGGAATAGTACCCCATCATTGGTGTCAGTGGGAGGAATAGTGTCCCATCATTGGTGTCAGTGGGAGGAATAGTGCCCCATCATTGGTGTCAGTGGGAGGAATAGTACCCCATCATTGGTGTCAGTGGGAGGAATAGTGTCCCATCATTGGTGTCAGTGGGAGGAATAGTGCCCCATCATTGCTGTCAGTGGGAGGAATAGTGCCCCATCATTGCTGTCAGTGAGGAATAGTGCCCCATCATTGGTGTCAGTGGGAGGAATAGTGCCCCATCATTGGTGTCAGTGAGGAATAGTGCCCCATCATTGGTGTCAGTGGGAGGAATAGTGCCCCATCATTGGTGTCAGTGAGGAATAGTGCCCAATCATTGGCGTCAGTGGGAGGAATAGTGCCCCATCATTGGTGTCAGTGAGGAATAGTGCCCCATCATTGGTGTCAGTGGGAGGAATAGTGTCCCATCATTGGTGTCAGTGGGAGGAATAGTGTCCCATCATTGGTGTCAGTGGGAGGAATAGTGTCCCATCATTGGTGTCAGTGGGAGGAATAGCGCCCCATCATTGGTATCAGTGGGAGGAATAGTGTCCCATCATTGGTGTCAGTGGGAGGAATAGTGTCCCATCATTGGTGTCAGTGGGAGGAATAGTGTCCCATCATTGGTGTCAGTGGGAGGAATAGTGCCCCATCATTGGTGTCAGTGGGAGGAATAGTGCCCCATCATTGGTGTCAGTGGGAGGAATAGTGTCCCATCATTGGTGTCAGTGGGAGGAATAGTGCCCCATCATAAGTATCAGTGGGAGGAATAGTGCCCCATCATAGGTATCAGTGGGAGGAATAGTGCCCCATCATTGGTGTCAGTGGACGAAATAGTACCCCATCACTGTTGTTGGTGGGAGGAATAGTGTCCCATCATTGGTGTCAGTGGGAGGAATAGTGCCCCGTCATTGGTGTCAGTGGGAGGAATAGTGCCCCATCATTGGTGTCAGTGGGAGGAATAGTGCCTCATCATTGGTGTCAGTAAGAGGAATAGTGCCCCATCATTGGTGTCAGTGGGAGGAATAGTGCCCCATCATTGGTGTCAGTGGGAGGAATAGTGCCCCATCATTGGTGTCAGTGGGAGGAATAGTGCCCCATCATTGGTGTCAGTGGGAGGAATAGTGCCCCATCATTGGTATCAGTGGGAGGAATAGTGTCCCATCATTGGTGTCAGTGGGAGGAATAGTGCCCCATCATTGGTGTCAGTGGGAGGAATAGTGCCCCATCATTGGTGTCAGTGGGAGGAATAGTGTCCCTTTGTTGGTGTCAGTAGCAGAAATATTGTCCCATCATTGGTGTCAGTGGGAGGAATAGTGTCCCATTGTTGGTGTCAGTAGCAGGAACTATGTTCTATTGTTGGTGTCAGTGGGAGGAATAGTGCTCCATCGTTGGTGTCAGTGGGAGGAATAATGTCTTGTATCAGCGGAATGAAAAGTTCCCCAAGGGTAAAGGCAAGCAGGGGGTCACATAGGGCCCCTGGCCCCCCAGTTTGGTGACCACGGGTGTAAGACAGGAGAAGCAATGGCATGTTGTCACTTCTGGTTGGGCCGATGTAAACACCGACATTTTCTTTCCTGGAAAGCATGAGATGAATGGTTCCATTTTTTATTCCATGCTTTCCAGGGTAGAGGAGAGATGTGGCCCCAGAGCCCCCCAGAGCCCCCCAGAGCCCCACACTCCGGAATGGACCTCTCACGACCTCCCCAACCTTCTAGGAGTTGTCACCGGCCTCCACATCTTCCCCATCTTGTGATCCTTCATATCTCGCAGAAACATTTTGTTTGTTTCTTGACCTTTAGATGCTTCTTCAGCAGAAGTTCCTGTGATTGCTGAGCTGAACCCGAGGCCTCCTGAAGTTCCGTAACCGTCTCAGCTTCCCCTTCATTTCCTGCAGATCATTCTCACTTCTCCGGCTTCCTTCTCTTTCTCTGTACGAGTGACACCAGCAGTGCTTCTCCAATGACTTTCTGAGAAAAGGAGGAAGCGAGTATTGCAGAATAAAAATGTTGCGTTTGTTTTGGATTTTACATTTTTTATGCGGATTCATTTCTCCAAGTCTGTCGCACTTTGTGCTCCTCAACAGACTGGCCTCCTGGTGTCACACATGGATGGTGACACCTCCACCCTGCAGTCCTTCATGGTGAACATTGTGTAACCATACATCCTGCTTGTGTCATCTCCATCCTTCTCCACCCTGACCAGCTCACACAGCCAGCTCCATACACCGTCTGCTGGGTAAGTCCCACCATCCCTATCCTCCTTCTATTACATCGATCTCTATATAATGATAGGAGTAGTGTGAGTCCACAAATGGTGTCAGTGTGCAGTGGATGATGGAGGGATACACCCCCAACAGTCTCTTCTCTCTCTGGAGTCCTACTGAGGGGATCCCTGTGCTGAGTTCCCGGGTCTGTACTCCTGCTGTGCCCATTATGAGGGGTTCCCACCATCCCTGTGCTGAGTTCCCAGGTCTGTACACCCGCTCTGCCCATTAAGAGGGGTTCCCACCATCCCTGTGTTGAGTTCTCGGGTCTGTACTCCTGCTATGCCCATTATGAGAGGTTCCCACCATCCCTGTGCTCAGTTCCCGGGTCTGTACACCCGCTGATCCCATTATGAGGGATTCCCATCATCCCTGTGCTGATTTCACGGTTCTGTACACCTGCTGTGCCCATTATGAGGGGTTCCCACCATCCCTGTACTGAGTTCCTGGGTCTGTACACCTGCTCTGCCCATTATGAGGGATTCCCACCATCCCTGTGCTGGGTTCCCAGGTCTGTACACCCGCTGATCCCATTATGAGGGGTTCCCACCATCCCTGTGCTGAGTTCCTGGGTCTGTACACCTGCTCTGCCCATTATGAGGGATTCCCACCATCCCTGTGCTGGGTTCCCAGGTCTGTACACCCGCTGTGCCCATTATGAGGGGTTCGCACCATCCCTGTGCTGAGTTCCCCAATGTGTACATTGTGAGCCCACTATCTGGTGGTCCCCTGAGATAAGTGCCCATGCTCTGGAGCTCCGGAGAAGTATCACCAGGCTTGGTTGGTTCCATTGTAAAGCTTCATTCAGTCCTTGTGAACTATGAGGAGGACATTGCAGATCTTACATTCGGGAGGGTTCACTATAAGCAGACTATCTGGATGTTCTTCCAGACATTTCTCCAATGATGAATACTGAGAACCCCGAGGACCCTCCCGAGGACCCTCCCAGCTACAATGTTATTTCCACCCCTGTTGTCTCTCCTCTGATGTCCTCCTCATCACCAATCACTGCAGGAAGGAAAGGAGTTCTACCTGGACTGCAAGATCTTCTTCAGGTGAGAACATTCACACCATTATCCATTCCCTGTCTGTCACGTTCTCCATGTTCTGTGTCCTGCACACCTCTATATCATTCATCTCCAGAATCTGCTCCAGGTGAGACCATTCACACCATTATCCATTCCCTGTCTGTCACGTTCTCCATGTTCTGTGTCCTGCACACCTCTATACCATTCATCTCCAGAATCTGCTCCAGGTGAGACCATTCACACCATTATCCATTCCCTGTCTGTCACGTTCTCCATGTTCTGTGTCCTGCACATCTTTATATCATTCATCTCCAGAATCTGCTCCAGGTGAGACCATTCACACCATTATCCATTCCCTGTCTGTTACGTTCTCCATGTTCTGTGTCCTGCTCACCTCTATATCATATATCTCCAGAATCTGCTCCAGGTTAGACCATTCACACCATGATCCATTCCCTGTCTGTCACGTTCTCCATGTTCATTCTGTGTCCTGCACATCTCTATACCATTCATCTCCAGAATCTGCTCCAGGTGAGACCATTCACACCATTATCCATTCCCTGTCTGTCACGTTCTCCATATTCTGTGTCCTGCACATCTTTATATCATTCATCTCCAGAATCTGCTCCAGGTGAGACCATTCACACCATTAACCATTCCCTGTTGGTCACGTTCTCCATGTTCTGTGTCCTGCTCACCTCTATATCATATATCTCCAGAATCTGCTCCAGGTGAGACCATTCACACCATCACCATTCCCTGTCTGTCACGTTCTCCATGTCCTGTGTCCTGCACATCTCTATACCATTCATCTCCAGAATCTGCTCCAGGTGAGACCATTCACACCATTATCCATTCCCTGTCTGTCATGTTCTCAATGTCCTGTGTCCTGCACACCTCTATATCATATATCTCCAGAATCTTCTCCAGGTGAGACCATTCACACCATCACCATTCCCTGTCTGTCACGTTCTCCATATTCTGTGTCCTGCACATCTCTATATCATTCATCTCCAGAATCTTCTCCAGGTGAGACCATTCACACCATTATCCATTCCCTGTCTGTCATGTTCTCAATGTCCTGTGTCCTGCACACCTCTATATCATTCATCTCCAGAATCTGCTCCAGGTGAGACCATTCACACCATTATCCATTCCCTGTCTGTCTGTCACATTCTCCATGTTCTGTGTCCTGCACACCTCTATATCATTCATCTCCAGAATCTTCTCCAGGTGAGACCATTCACACCATTAGCCATTCCCTGTCTGTCACATTCTCCATGTTCTGTGTCCTGCACATCTCTATATCATTCATCTCCAGAATCTGCTCCAGGTGAGACCATTCACACCATTATCCATTCCCTGTCTGTCTGTCACGTTCTCCATGTTCTGTGTCCTGCACATCTCTATATCATTCATCTCCAGAATCTGCTCCAGGTGAGACCATTCACACCATTATCCATTCCCTGTCTGTCACATTCTCCATGTTCTGTGTCCTGCTCACCTCTATATCATTCATCTCCAGAATCTTCTCCAGGTGAGACCATTCACACCATTATCCATTCCCTGTCTGTCTGTCACGTTCTCCATGTTCTGTGTCCTGCACATCTCTATATCATTCATCTCCAGAATCTGCTCCAGGTGAGACCATTCACACCATTATCCATTCCCTGTCTGTCACATTCTCCATGTTCTGTGTCCTGCTCACCTCTATATCATTCATCTCCAGAATCTTCTCCAGGTGAGACCATTCACACCATTATCCATTCCCTGTCTGTCTGTCACGTTCTCCATGTTCTGTGTCCTGCACATCTCTATATCATTCATCTCCAGAATCTTCTCCAGGTGAGACCATTCACACCATTATCCATTCCCTGTCTGTCTGTCACGTTCTCCATGTTCTGTGTCCTGCACATCTCTATATCATTCATCTCCAGAATCTGCTCCAGGTGAGACCATTCACACCATTATCCATTCCCTGTCTGTCACATTCTCCATGTTCTGTGTCCTGCTCACCTCTATATCATTCATCTCCAGAATCTTCTCCAGGTGAGACCATTCACACCATTATCCATTCCCTGTCTGTCTGTCACGTTCTCCATGTTCTGTGTCCTGCACATCTCTATATCATTCATCTCCAGAATCTGCTCCAGGTGAGACCATTCACACCATTATCCATTCCCTGTCTGTCACATTCTCCATGTTCTGTGTCCTGCTCACCTCTATATCATTCATCTCCAGAATCTTCTCCAGGTGAGACCATTCACACCATTATCCATTCCCTGTCTGTCTGTCACGTTCTCCATGTTCTGTGTCCTGCACATCTCTATATCATTCATCTCCAGAATCTTCTCCAGGTGAGACCATTCACACCATTATCCATTCCCTGTCTGTCTGTCACGTTCTCCATGTTCTGTGTCCTGCACACCTCTATACCATTCATCTCCAGAACTCTGGCTGTATCAGTTCATTACTCCGTTAGGGTTCCCATCAGAAAGGCTTCTCATGATTCCATATGAAAATGATGAGACTTTTTCACATTCACATCACATCTCTGGCATCCCTTTAGATGTGCATTCCTGATGGCAGATTGCACAGTTAAGGTTTGCATCATTCAATGGCCACCAGGAATGCACATCCAAAGGGTTGCCAAAGATGCGTTCTTTCATATCACAATGGAGATTGTTGTGACATTTACTGGAGCCTGCTGCCCCCACTCCCCACCCCCCAAACATCTTACTACAAAGCAAACACCAGCAGAAAAAAAATATGACTTTCAGGTCACAAAAAGAGGTATTTCTTGAAATTGACTTTATTTGATTAACAAACATTAATTGCACACTGACTGAGGGAGAGGGAGGGGGGATGGGTGAGGGAAGCTTTGGCCTTACACTTTAGAGTTGGACCGTAATCTCCATAAGGACTCAGGAATCAAAAACACTAACTGGGGACAAGCCTGGGATCCATTGTTCTCTCTGTATCACTTTTATATCACTTTTATATCACTGTCCCCCGATGTCATCTGTACATTCCCGTCATTCATCCGCAAATGGTGTCACTAGAAGAACATTCCAGTAACTGTTCTCTTGTTCTTGCAGATAAACCAGCTCTCCATACATGAGAGATGTAAGTATCCCACCAATCACAGAAGAGTGAACCACCCTATAGCGTAGGAGATCACCCTATGGGGTAGGAGACCGCCCTATGGGGTAGGAGATCACCCTGTGGGGTAGGAGACCACCCTATGGGGTAGGAGATCACCCTGTGGGGTAGGAGACCACCCTGTGGGGTAGGAGACCACCCTATAGTGCAGGGGACAACACTGCAGGGTAGCAGACTGCCCTATGGGGTAGGAGACCACCCTATGGGGTAGGAGACCACCTTATGGGGTAGGAGACCACCTTATGAGGTAGGAGACCACCCTATGGGGTAGGAGATCACCCTGTGGGGTAGGAGACCGCCCTATAGCGCAGGGGACAACACTGCAGGGTAGCAGACTGCCCTATGGGGTAGGAGACCACCCTATGGGGTAGGAGACCACCTTATGAGGTAGGAGACCACCCTATTGGGTAGGAGATCACCCTGTGGGGTAGGAGACCGCCCTATAGCACAGGGGACAACACTGCAGGGTAGCAGACTGCCCTATGGGGTAGGAGACCACCTTATGGGGTAGGAGATCACCTTATGGCAGTGTTTCTCAACTCCAGTCCTCATGGACCCCCAACAGGTCATGTTTTCAGGATTTCCATTATTTTGCACAGGTGATTTGATCAGTTTCACTGCCTTAGTAATTACCACAGCTGTTTCATCTGAGGGAAATCCTGAAAACATGACCTGTTGGGGGTCCATGAGGACTGGAGTTGAGAAACACTGCCTTATGGGGTAGGAGACCACCCTATGGGGTAGGAGATCACCCTGTGGGGTAGGAGACTGCCCTATAGTGCAGGAGACAACACTGCAGGGTAGCAGACTGCCCTACGGGGTAGGAGACCACCCTATGAGGTAGGAGACCACCCTATGGGGTACGAGACCACCCTATGGGGTAGGAGATCACCCTGTGGGGTAGGAGACCGCCCTATAGTGCAGGGGACAACACTGCAGGGTAGCAGACTGCCCTACGGGGTAGGAGACCACCCTATGAGGTAGGAGACCACCCTACAGGGTATGAGACCACCCTATGGGGTAGGAGACCACCCTACAGGTTATGAGACCACCCTACAGGGTAAGGGAACAAGCTATGGGTTGGAGACAACCTTACAGGATAGGAGACCACCCTACCATCAGACTCAGTTACAGATGGCAGATATCCACAATTACACATCTGTTGGACCTCCACTACAATAGATTTGGTGCTTCAGGAGTGGGGGGAGGGGGGCTCCTCCCACTGATACCAATGATGGGGCACTATTCCTCCCACTGACACCAATGATGGGGCACTATTCCTCCCACTGACACCAATGATGGGGCACTATTCCTCCCACTGACACCAATGATGGGGCACTATTCCTCCCACTGACACCAATGATGGGGCACTATTCCTCCCACTGACACCAATGATGGGGCATTATTCCTCCCACTGATACCAATGATGGGGCACTATTCCTCCCACTGACACCAATGATGGGGCACTATTCCTCCCACTGACACCAATGATTGGGCACTATTCCTCCCACTGACACCAATGATGGGGCACTATTCCTCCCACTGATACCAATGATGGGGTATTATTCTTCCTACTGGCACTGATGAGGGGCACTATTCCTTCCACTGACACCAATGATGGGGTATTATTCTTCCTACTGGCACTAATGAGGGGCACTATTCATCCCACCGACAACAGTGATGGGGTACTATTTTGTTCCACTGACACCAATGATGGGGCATTATTCTTCCTACTGACAACAAATGAAGGAGTACTATTCCTTCTACTACAAATGATTAGGAACTATTCCTCCCACTGACACCAATGATGAGGTACTATTCCTTCCACTGACACCAACATCTGGCCCTCCCCCCTAAAGTCTGAAGGACAGTAAACTGGCCCTTTGTTTAATGAAGTCTGGAGACCCCTGATCTATACCAAACACTTACCTTGGATGTGGTACTTATATAGCAGGTAATGAGGGAGCCAAACTCAAGTAAAAGAATGGCGTGGGGTACCCCTTAAAAATACATATCAGACCCTTATCCTTGGTGAGTGTCTGGGATAAATGTCAAACAGAACCCAATGCAAAAATTAATAAATGGCGTGGGGTCCCCTCCAACTTCCAGAGTTCGATTTGAACCAGCAGCTCACCCCAATGTGGGATCAATTACAGTATTATCCCATTTGTAAGCTCCTCGGGGGCGGGGACTGATGTGAATGTACAATATAATGTACTCTAATTCTGAAAGGAAACCCCACAATTTACAGAAGCGTGCATTGGGTTTCTGGAGCCATGGTGCATAGGAGCGCTAATTATGTCGTAATAATAATTAAACATAATATAACTGCAATATAATAGACCATCCCCCGGCCGGGGATAGCTTCATCTACACCAAAACATTACCGTACAGGAGGGTCTGGTACAGATGTTCCTGGGGGAACCCCATGCACACAAAAAAGGGTAGGGTTCTCCCAAAACAAAACATACCCAACCATTATCTTTGAAGAGTGTCTGGTATGGATGGCAAAGTGGACGCCCCACCAAAAAAATGTTGTGTGGTCCCCTCCAATATCCAAGGTTTGTACTGAACCAATAACATTCATACATTGTATCTGTAATGGAACCGACCCAGACTGTGATTGGGTACCTCCGTTAGGCTACCTCTTCCCCGTCCGAACACCGACCACAGACACCACCGCCGACCAAAGAAGACTAGACGACACCAGTCTTGAAGGAAACCAGGAGGTAGACTAGTTTATTTGAACACAGATACAAGATATATACACTCAGGGGACAATCCCCCCTCCCTGCACAATGGCACAGGGCGGGACAATCCCCCCTCCCTGCATAATGACACAGGGCGGGGCAATCCCCCCTCCCTGCATAATGATACAGGGCGGGACAATCCCCCCTCCCTTCATAATGGCACAGGGCGGGGCAATCCCCCCTCCCTGCATAATGATACAGGGCGGGACAATCCCCCCTCCCTGCACAATGACACAGGGCGGGACAATCCCCCCTCCCTGCATAATGACACAGGGCGGGGCAATCCCCCCTCCCTGCATAATGATACAGGGCGGGGCAATCCCCCCTCCCTGCATAATGATACAGGGCGGGACAATCCCCCCTCCCTGCATAATGATACAGGGCGGGGCAATCTACATTAATAACAAAAGACACACAGGTATTCCAACTTCACACCAGCAGACAGTCCCATCAGGAGGGAGGGCTGCTGGAGACACCCCCCACTAAGCTAATACACATAAACACATACATCCCATAATAGTTTGCTCCCAAGCAAGACACACAATAGAACAATGGGATGCAGCCACATAACATTAAACAATCAACAATCCCCCACCCCAGTATTAGGACAGATCACCCTGTACCCCTAACAGCACAGGGTGACTTACACATAAGAGGGGTATGGGGAGCTGAGACAGGGGTCTCCCCACCTCTCCAAAGTGAGCTGTGTTCCATGGGCCCCCCACCCAAAGTCACTCCCATCACAGTATCAATAACACTACTGTCCAAGTTGTACGTTCCTCAGGGGCGGGGACTGATGTGAATGTACAATATATAAACACAACATGAATAGTTGCTGCTATACAAATACCTGGATTGAATCCTCAAGTTGAAGATAAAACAATTATTTTAATATAAAAGCAAGTCACCCGGGTATTCTACAGCACTAAGATCTGGTAAAAGGGGCCCTTGGGCTCATTGGCACTTTGTTCAGAGATCCTTCTGGAACTGGGGGAGCGATACACTATATTGCCAAAAGTATTGGGCCCGCCCTCCCAATCATGTGATTCAGGTGCTCCAATCCCCTCCATGGACACAGGTGTATACAATCCATCCCCTAGGCATGCAGACGGCTTCTACAAACATTGGTGTAAGAATGGGTCGCTCTCAGGAGCTCTCAGGAACGGTACTTGCCTGACTGCATTGTGCCAAGTGTAAAGTTTGGTGGAGGGGGGATTATGGTGTGGGGTTGTTTTTCAGGGGTTGGGCTTGGCCCCCTAGTTCCAGTGAAGGGAACTCTTAAGGCGACATTTTGGACAATTTCATGCTCCCAACTTTGTGGGAGGAGTTTGGGGATGGCCCCTTCCTGTTCCAACATGACTGCCCACCAGTGCACAAAGCAAGGTCCATAAAGACATGGAGGAGCCAGTTTGGGGTGGAGGAACTTGACTGTCCTGCACAGAGTCCTGACCTCAACCCCATAGAACACCTTTGGGATGAATTAGAGCGGAGACTGCGAGCCAGGCCTCCTCCTCCGACATCAGTGCCTGACCTGACAAATGTGCTTCTGGAAGAATGGTCCAACCTTCCCATAGACACCCTCCTAAACCTTGTGGACGGCCTTCCCAGAAGAGGCAAAGGGCGGGGCCAACTCAATATTGAACCCTACGGACTAAGACTGGGGGGCCATTAAAGGTCATGTGCGTGGAAAGGGCGGGGCCAACTCAATATTGAACCCTACAGACTAAGACTGGGGGGCCATTAAAGGTCATGTGTGTGGAAAGGGCGGGGCCAACTCAATATTGAACCCTACGGACTAAGACTGGGGGGCCATTAAAGGTCATGTGTGTGGGAAGGCTGGCGGCCCGATACTTGGGGCAATATAGTGTATATACAATAAAGAACTGTGGGGTTTACATACACTGAGTACATATCTGTTCTAGTGCTACCGAATCAGCAACAAATGTGTCATTACTAAAGATAACAAAGTAAGCTGTATCTTTATTTCCTGTACAAGCAATGTTTATAAACAATGTTACTTTGTATCTCTCTATCCCCCGTCTGATCGATGTTTATAAACAATGTTACTTTGTATCTCTCCATCTCCCGTCTGATCGATGTTTATAAACAATGTTACTTTGTATCTCTCTATCCCCCGTCTGATCGATGTTTATAAACAATGTTACTTTGTATCTCTCCATCCCCCGTCTGATCGATGTTTATAAACAATGTTACTTTGTATCTCTCCATCCCCCGTCTGATCGATGTTTATAAACAATGTTACTTTGTATCTCTCCATCCCCCGTCTGATCGATGTTTATAAACAATGTTACTTTTTATCTCTATCTCCAGTCTGATCAATGTTTATAAACAATGTTACTTTGTATCTCTATCTCCCGTCTGATCGATGTTTATAAACAATGTTACTTTGTATCTCTCCATCCCCCGTCTGATCGATGTTTATAAACAATGTTACTTTGTATCTCTATCTCTTGTCTGATCGATGTTTATAAACAATGTTACTTTGTATCTCTCCATCCCCCGTCTGATCGATGTTTATAAACAATGTTACTTTGTATCTCTCCATCCCCCGTCTGATCGATGTTTATAAACAATGTTACTTTGTATCTCTATCTCCCGTCTGATCGATGTTTATAAACAATGTTACTTTGTATCTCTCCATCCCCCGTCTGATCGATGTTTATAAACAATGTTACTTTGTATCTCTATCTCTTGTCTGATCGATGTTTATAAACAATGTTACTTTGTATCTCTCCATCCCCCGTCTGATCGATGTTTATAAACAATGTTACTTTGTATCTCTCCATCCCCCGTCTGATCGATGTTTATAAACAATGTTACTTTTTATCTCTATCTCCAGTCTGATCAATGTTTATAAACAATGTTACTTTGTATCTCTATCTCCCGTCTGATCGATGTTTATAAACAATGTTACTTTGTATCTCTCCATCCCCCGTCTGATCGATGTTTATAAACAATGTTACTTTGTATCTCTATCTCTTGTCTGATCGATGTTTATAAACAATGTTACTTTGTATCTCTCTCTCCTGTCTGATCGATGTTTATAAACAATGTTACTTTGTATCTCTCTATCTCCCGTCTGATCGATGTTTATAAACAATGTTACTTTGTATCTTTTGTATCTCTCTATCTACCGGCTGATCGATGTTTATAAACAATGTTACTTTGTATCTCTCCATCTCCCGTCTGATCGATGTTTATAAACAATGTTACTTTGTATCTCTCTATCTCCCATCTGATCGATGTTTATAAACAATGTTACTTTGTATCTCTCCATCTCCCGTCTGATCGATGTTTATAAACAATGTTACTTTGTATCTCTCCATCTCCCACCCGATCGATGTTTATAAACAATGTTACTTTGTATCTCTCCATCTCCCGTCTGATCGATGTTTATAAACAATGTTACTTTGTATCTCTCTATCTCCCACCCGATCGATGTTTATAAACAATGTTACTTTGTATCTCTCCATCTCCCGTCTGATCGATGTTTATAAACAATGTTACTTTGTATCTCTCCATCTCCCGTCTGATCGATGTTTATAAACAATGTTACTTTGTATCTCTCCATCTCCCGTCTGATCGATGTTTATAAACAATGTTACTTTGTATCTCTATCTCCCGTCTGATCGATGTTTATAAACAATGTTACTTTGTATCTCTATCTCCCGTCTGATCGATGTTTATAAACAATGTTACTTTGTATCTCTCCATCTCCCGTCTGATCGATGTTTATAAACAATGTTACTTTGTATCTCTCCATCTCCCACCCGATCGATGTTTATAAACAATGTTACTTTGTATCTCTCCATCTCCCGTCTGATCGATGTTTATAAACAATGTTACTTTGTATCTCTCTATCTCCCACCCGATCGATGTTTATAAACAATGTTACTTTGTATCTCTCCATCTCCCGTCTGATCGATGTTTATAAACAATGTTACTTTGTATCTCTCCATCTCCCGTCTGATCGATGTTTATAAACAATGTTACTTTGTATCTCTCCATCTCCCGTCTGATCGATGTTTATAAACAATGTTACTTTGTATCTCTCCATCTCCTGTCTGATCGATGTTTATAAACAATGTTACTTTGTATCTCTCCATCTCCCGTCTGATCGATGTTTATAAACAATGTTACTTTGTATCTCTCCATCTCCCACCCGATCGATGTTTAGTAAGTCCTTCTCTCTTTCTCTCAGTCTCGGTGTCACAAAGCTGGGCGAGGAGCTTCGATGTTTTCAATCACAGAGGCCAGCGGATATATCAGGCCAATCAGCATGTAGAGTGCTGTGGAGCCAACTTTGATGTGAAGGTCAGAGATAGCCGAGGGGATGACGTCATGGGTGTAGTAGAGAGGAACAGCTGCGGGTGTTCAAGAGAGGTAAGAGGCTTAAAGCCCAACTCCAGACTCCCTTATACAAGCTGCCCCCCTCCCCCACCATGTACCCCTCATGTGTGGTTTTGGTTTTATACACTAAACGTTCTGCAGACACGGTACCTAAGCTGGTCACATGACATGCAGGGTCCTCTTTGTCTTTTCTCTGGGCAGTCCCCAATAACATGATGACGTCAGTGCCCCTCTCTGCATCAATACACTGTGAATGTAGGGCTCTGCACTGATGTCACTGATGTCCTGCACTCACAGTATGTCCTCAGTCTTCTGGGCTGGGTGATGTCAGGGGCCATTCGCCTTAGGAAGCTGAGGACATCTATTGGAGAAAAATACATATTGCAGGGTACAGCTCTGGATTACAGGTGTGTATTGCAGAGATGAGTTTTTTTTTTTTTTGGGGGGGGGGGGGGCTTGGCTGACCTTTTCAAGGAAAACAAATAATGTAGAGCTGGGTTTTACATTTATTCAAAGCAGAAAATACACCAAAACATACCAATAAAGGACATTCAGTCTAACAAGGAGTGCCACCTTCAGGAGGAACAGGGTCTATGGCCGCACTTCACAGTCCCCTACTTATAGCCAGAAGGTGCCGGTACCCGCAGATTCACATCTGGCCCCCATCAGTGGATCTGCCTGCTCGGGGGGGGGGGGGATCTCTCCCCTTCAGAACAGAACACCTTACTAGCACTGGAGGGAGCCAGGTGCAGCAGCATTTTCCCCACAAAAGTATTTCAGTCCTTGTATTTACCAAGGAGTTTAATGTGATTATATTCTGCCTTCCCTGCCCCCCCCCCCCCCCAAATAGACTTGCTAAAAAAAAGTTTCCATTTTCATTAAAACCTTACGATGTCATTACATTAGTGTAAGACTGAAGGGGAGGAGCTGGTACACCTGTACAAGACTGTAGGGGAGGAGCCGGTACACCTATGCAAGATTGGAGGGGAGGAGCCGGTACACCTATGCAAGACTGGAGGGGAGGAGCCTGTACACCTGTGCAAGACTGGAGGGGAGGAGCCTGTACACCTGTGCAAGACTGGAGAGGAGGAGCCGGTACACCTGTGTAAGACTGAAGGGGAGAAGCCGGTACACCTGTGTAAGACTGAAGGGGAGGAGCCACTACACCTGTGCAAGACTGAAGGGGAGGAGCCGGTACACCTGTGCAAGACTGGAAGGGAGGAGCCAGTATGCCTGTGAAAGACTGAAGGGGGGAGCAGGTGCACATGTGCAAGATGGAAGGGGAGGAACCAGTACACCTGCGCAAGACTAGACGGGAGGAGCCGGTACACCTGTGCAAGACTGGAGGGGAGGAGCCGGTACACCTGTGCAAGACTGGAGGGGAGGAGCCGGTACACCTGTGCAAGACTGGAGGGGAGGAGCCGGTACACCTGTGCAAGACTGGAGGGGAGGAGCCGATACACCTGTGCAAGACTGGAGGGGAGGAGCCGATACACCTGTGCAAGACTGGAGGGGAGGAGCCGGTACACCTGTGTAAGACTGAAGGGGAGAAGCCGGTACACCTGTGTAAGACTGAAGGGGAGGAGCTGGTACACCTGTGTAAGACTGTAGGGGAGGAGCCGGTACACCTATGGAAGACTGTAGGGGAGGAACTGTTACACCTGTGCAAGACTGGAGGGGAGGAGCCGGTACACCTGTGCAAGACTGGAGGGGAGGAGCCGATACACCTGTGCAAGACTGGAGGGGAGGAGCCGATACACCTGTGCAAGACTGGAGGGGAGGAGCCGGTACACCTGTGCAAGACTGGAAGGGAGGAGCCGGTACGCCTGTGAAAGACTGGAGGGGAGGAGCCGGTACACCTGTGCAAGACTGGAGGGGGAGGAGCCGGTACACCTGTGCAAGACTGAAGGGGTGAGCAGGTGCACATGTGCAAGATGGAAGGGGAGGAACCAGTACACCTGTGCAAGACTGGAGGGGAGGAGCTGGTACACCTGTGCACGACTAGAGGGGAGGAGCCGGTACACCTGTGCACGACTGGACACACAGGGCAGTGCACAGCAGCGAGCACACATGAGTGCAGTGGAGGCACTCAGTAGGGGGGAGGAGCCTGTACACCTGTGCAACACTGAAGGGGAGGAGCCAGTACACCTGTGCAAGACTGAAGGGGAGGAACCAGTACACCTGTGCAAGACTGGAAGGGAGGAGCCGGTACACCTGTGCAAGACTGAAGGGGAGGAGCCGGTACACCTGTGCACGACTGGACACACAGGGCAGGGCACAGCAGCGAGCACACATGAGGGCAGTGGAGGCACTCAGTAGGGGGGAGGAGCCAAAAGCGCCATAGGGGGACCCAAGAAGAGGATGCTCGGGACTGCTCTGTGGAAAACCATTACAGAGCCGGGAAGTATAAAATGTTTTTGATTTAAAATAAATAAAATTTGAACTTTTAATTTCACTTTAATGTAGAGAGTGCATTACGGTAGAAAAAAAATGTGCCTTTAAAAATGTCCAATTCCTTTATATACCATTCCTAGGGGGGGTGTCCTAATCCTGCCTGTGAATGGGGCACAAAAAGTGTTTAAAATCGCTGGCAAATAGCATTTCATTTTTGGCTTCTTGAAAAAAAAAAAAAACCCACAGACTGCTCCTAGGGTCTGCTATTTACTATGTATTTTTCCATAGCACATCCTACAGCAAGAATAAACAATGGAGGCCCCCCCACCCCAAAACACACACCAGACCCTTTGAGCCTTGTTATAGATTTGTAGAGGGTACCCCATGAAAAGAAAATGTGCAAGGTCGCTCAGGAAATCCACACCAGACCCTTTACAGATTTTAATGGGAACTCCATGCAAAAAGAAACAAAAAGGCACGAGGTCCCCCTAAAAATCCTTATGAGACCCTTAATCGGAGCACACAGCCTGGTTGCCAGGAAAAGGTAGGGGGCACCAGGGGCGGACTGACCATTCAAGCATTCGGGCACTGCCCGGGGGTCCAGGGTCAGTAGGGGGCCCCATGAGATGTCCCTGGTACCTTTTCATTGGCTTTTTCATAGGCTTTTTTGGGTGTGGGCGAGGACACAGAGGCCCCATGATCCCCTATTGCCTGGGGCCCCATGAGTTGTCAGTTTACCCCTGGGGGGCACCATCATTTTATGGAAGAGAGAGGCTTCTAAAGTCCTCCCCAATGTGGGGTGACAATCTTGTTGTCTCTGTTCTAGGCAGAAGTGATTCTTCCTCATGCTGGAGATTGCATCGGATTCATCACTTTTCCCTCCAATGCCTTCATCACCCACTTGTCCATCATGGACTCCTCAAGGGAGGTTCTCCTCCTTATCCTGGGTCCCAGCCTCAAGATCAGCATCTTCGGGAACATCACCTTTGAGGTATGAGGTACAAATCCAAACCATCTTATGATTCCAGGGATAGACTCTGTTTATGTTGTGTCTTGTGTCCTGATAATACAAAATGCATTAGAGAGTACATAGAACCATTCACATCGGTCCCTAAAAGTGGTTGCACTCTAAGTGTAGGGATCCTAACTTAAGCTGGAGTGTCTCTAGACTAAAGTTAGGGTTTGCAGCCAGGATATAGCCAGCCTGAGCTTTGTTGATGTTATCTGGGATCATTAGATTTCTCCTAAGCCCAAGATATTGTTGTTTTCTGTTGGTGTCTGGGGAATTTTCTCCAGTAAGTAGAATGAGAATGTAGTGGTACCCCCGTAGGAGCCTGCAGTATTTACAGGTCCCTTAGGTCTTTTCCCAGAATTGCCCCACAGCCAGGCACACAGTCACTTCTTTAGCTGAAAGAATAGTCTAAGGGTATGGCTTTTCTGATGCTTTATGAACTTTGATAGGTTCAGGGTGGTTGTGGAATACTCCAGTAACTCTTAGCAGCAATTTTGAGGACATTGAACCTCCTTCTTTAGAACTTTGAGCCAAGTCCTTGTATAAGTGGATGGTGGACTGAGCGACATGAGGATGTACAGTAAATCCTCCTCTTAGAGATCTGAGCAGAGTCCTTTCACTAAGAATTATATAGACTGAGCTCTTCAGGACACCAGACACAATGTCCCCTTTACACACAGCTGACTCTCTAGCACCAGAGGAGTGGCAGCAGTCCATAGTCTCTAGGATCTCTGACACCATCCTGTACTCACACAGGTCTCAGATAGTCCTTCCAATATCTTCCAGGCTCTTTCTCAATGTGATACCAGACAATCCTCAGATGAAAAGCCTCTCAGTCAGCTCTACAAACTTTCACAAATGTAGGTCTCCTCAGCTAGCCCAGCTGAAGCCTCAGTGAACTGCTAGCACATGGCAGAATTGACTAGGGGGCAAGCATCCCCCCTGGGCTGTGATCTCCTCCTCAGGGAAAAGAACCTTCTATTCCAGGTCTCAAAGTATTTATACACACTCCCAACCACCATCAGAGAAACTCCCCCCATGGATTGGCCAGGGCTGCATAAATATTCAGCTGCCTGTTTGACTCTTCCTGTCCACTACCTTCCAAAGTTCCCTCAGACATACAGGGGGAAGCAATCAACCCTGCAGCCAGTGAAACACAGAACAGACCAAACTAATTGCATGCAGCTGCACTGATTACAGTGAGCCAAGAACTACATTTACCCAACCTAGCACCTATCTAGGAGAGTGCTACAAAAAGATACAAAGTATAGCATTATGAATATACATTCTACCCCAGCCAATAAATGGGGTGTTCATGCCAGCAATGGGGACTGCAGAAGAAGATAAATATTTCATGGAAGCTTCTAGAAGGGTCCTTGCCTTGCAGGTGGGAATGCGTGTTTACTGGGGTCTAGTCTTTGTCCTCCAGGCCTGCTACCTGAAGGGAGATGTCAGTGTGAGGAGGTGCGTTTCTTGGGGCCTAGTTTGCCTGGGGCCTAGGCCAAAAAACCAAGGAATCCAAGATGGCCTCAGTTAGGGCTTAAAGAACCAGAGAGATGGCAGCCTGTTGATGCAATTTCAGAGAAGTCTGCTATGCGGAATTATGTCCAGGCGAGCTTGGGGGAAGCTGCTGAAGGATGGACATGGTATGGAGAACTGGTTGCTGTGATGGGAGCGTAGGCAGGACAGAACACACAAAGAAGATGTTGAACACACAAAGCTTTATTGAACTATGGAAGGCACTCAATCAGGGTAGGAAGGTAGCGTCCAGGTACCCAAAAAGGGGGAGAGAGGGGAGGAGCCCAACATAATTGTAATCCGGCCCATGATAGGGCACTCTAGGTAGCGATGGTCCGAGCACTCGGGGGCAGTCCAGGTAGCACTAATCTGGGCACACAATAGGGGCAGTTCAGGCAAGGGTAATCTGAGCCCACCATAGAGGCAGTCCAAGGCCCTCCGCAACATGCAGCTTGTAGGGACCCTCACAGTAGGTGGCTTGCAGACACGCAGCAGCAGGCGGCTTGTAGGGACACTCACGGGAGGCAGCTTGCAGACACGCAGCAGCAGGCGGCTTGTAGGGACACTCACGGGAGGCGGCTTGCAGACACGCAGCAGCCGGCGGCTTGTAGGGACACTCACGGGAGGCAGCTTGCAGACACTCAGCAACAGGCAGCTTGTAGGGACACTCACGGGAGGCGGCTTGCAGACACTCAGCAACAGGCAGCTTGTAGGGACACTCACGGGAGGCAGCTTGCAGACACTCAGCAACAGGCAGCTTGTAGGGACACTCACGGGAGGCAGCTTGCAGACACTCAGCATCAGGCAGCTTGTAGGGACACTCACGGGAGGCAGCTTGCAGACACTCAGCAGCAGGCAGCTTGTAGGGACACTCAAGGGTGGCAGCTTGCAGACACTCAGCAGCAGGCGGCTTGTAGGGACACTCACGGGAGGCGGCTTGCAGACACTCAGCATCAGGCAGCTTGTAGGGACACTCACAGGAGGCGGCTTGCAGACACTCAGCAGCAGGCAGCTTGTAGGGACACTCACGGGAGGCGGCTTGCAGACACTCAGCAGCAGGCAGCTTGTAGGGACACTCACGGGAGGCGGCTTGCAGACACTCAGCATCAGGCAGCTTGTAGGGACACGCACGGGATGAGGCTTGAAGACACTCAGCAGCAGGTGGCTTGTAGGGACACTCATGGGAGGCAGCTTGCAGACACTCAGCAGCAGGTGGCTTGTAGGGACACTCACAGCGGTCAGCGGACTGGGACCCTCACAACAGTCAGCTTTCCAGGGACAATAGTGATCAGAAGACAGGGGCCCTCACAGCGGTCAGCTTTCCAGGGACAGCAGCGGGAGTCCTGGCTGTGGGGTCTGGCCTCAGTTCAGACCCCACACAGTGCTTATCCCGAGCGCAGATCAACACGGCAGGCTTGCAGGGGCTCAGCAGGATCTTGGCTGTGGGGTATGGCCTCAGCTCAGACCCCACAAAGCACCCTGTCCCGAGCAGGGACGAGCACACACGCACCCACCAGGGTCCCCCGCTGGCCTTCTTAAGCCGGCGCAGGACACTCCCCGGTTGCCCCGGCAATGGCCGGCCCAGCGTCGGGTTGCCGGGGCAATGAGGCCCTGCCCCCTTGACACGGGCCGTGCTCTCGAGAACGCAGCCTTTGTCTCCGGCACGGGAAACCTTGTGCCCGCTGGGGGGCGCGTAGAGACACCTTGGCGGCCCTTTGCTGGGGATTCTTGGTGGGGGGCCGAGAGGTGCTAACTGCACCACAGGGGGCATTTCCTCCCGTCCTGCACAGCCCTTTGATGTAGGCTGGCAGGACTCGAGGAATCTGCAAGAGTGGAGGGAGGGGTGAAGGGACACAGCAGAGGGACAGCAGGAAAAAAAGGGGGGTTGGGAAGGCACGGGCACTCCGTGACAGTGGCTAAACCCTTTAGGGATCTGTGATTGCTCACAAGGGGACTGAAAACTAGTGCATGTTGGGAAGATGCAGCTGCGGTATCTACACTCTCCAGGTACCTAAAGGATTAATTGTTATTGGAGGCCTGCTACTGAAGAATCTAGCCGGCCCCCAATGAGAGACTACTACTGAAGAGACTAGGGCCACTGATATAGATACAGAAAGGGGGAGCAGTTGACAAGAGAAAACTGCAAGAAGATCAGTATGTAAATCCATAGCAGAGTAAAGAATACATCCAAACAGATGCAAAACAAGTGTTTTACATCTGTTGGGATGTATTCTTTACTCTGCTATGAATTTAGATACCGATCTTTTTGCAGTTTCCTCTTGTCAACTGCTCCCCCTTTTTGTATGCTAAGTATTCGGTTTACAAAATCCACACCTTTTATATATGGTGAGTCAAAGAAATTTAATGGGTAGTTATACCCTATGATATGGCATTTTGGT
This sequence comes from Staurois parvus, assembly GCF_062004578.1. Classification (NCBI taxonomy): domain Eukaryota; kingdom Metazoa; phylum Chordata; class Amphibia; order Anura; family Ranidae; genus Staurois; species Staurois parvus. Next base: position 735,692 of record NW_028318308.1, on the reverse strand, counting down.
TTTTGTTCCACTGATATAGATACCTAAATGATCCAATGTCATTGGGAGCCTGCTACTGAAGAATCTAGGGCCTCTAATATAGATACCCAAAGTATCTATTGTCATTGTGGGCCTGCTACTGAAGAGTCTAGGGCCTCTAATATAGATACCCAAAGTATCTATTGTCATTGTGGGCCTGCTACTGAAGAATCTAGGGGCACCAATGTAGGTACACAAATGATCTATTGTCTATGGGAGCCTACTACCGAAGAGACTAGGGCCACCAATGTAGGTACAAAAAGAATACATTGTCATTGGGTGCCTGCTACTGAAGAATCTAGGGCATTCACTATAGATACCCAAGGGATCCATTGTCATTGCGTGCCTGCTACTGAAGAATCTAGGGCCACCAATGTAGGTACACAAAGAACCCATTGTCATTGTGGGCCTGCTACTGAAGAATCTAGGGGCACCAATGTATGTACACAAAGAACCCATTGTCATTGTGGGCCTGCTACTGAAGAATCTAGGGGCACCAATGTATGTACACAAAGAACCCATTGTCATTGTGGGCCTGCTACTGAAGAATCTAGGGGCACCAATGTATGTACACAAAGAACCCATTGTCATTGTGGGCCTGCTACTGAAGAATCTAGGGGCACCAATGTATGTACACAAAGAACCCATTGTCATTGTGGGCCTGCTACTGAAGAATCTAGGGCCACCAATGTAGGTACACAAATGATCTATTGTCTATGGGAGCCTACTACCGAAGAGACTAGGGCCACTGATCTAGATACCTAAATGATCCAATGTCATTGGGAGCCTGCTACTCAAGAATCTAGGGCCTCTAATATAGATACACAAAGTATCTATTGTCATTGTGGGCCTGCTACTGAAGAATCTAGGGGCACCAATGTAGGTACACAAATGATATATTGTCTATGGGAGCCTACTACCAAAGAGACTAGGGCCACCAATGTAGGTACAAAAAGAATACATTGTCATTGGGTGCCTGCTACTGAAGAATCTAGGGCCACCAATGTAGGTACACAAAGAACCCATTGTCATTGGGAGCCTGCTACTAAAGCACCTACGACCACCAATATTGATACCTAACTGATCCATAGTCATTGGGAGCCTGCTACTGAAGAATGTGGGATTTTTTTTTGCTATTTTGGGATATCCGGTACCCCTAGCCCCCTCTCCCTAGATATATGAGCCAAAACATTTTGACAAGCTTGGAAGTTATTGGGCAGGTCACTAGTAGAGAAAGCAGGAATACTAAAAAAAAAATCCAGCATCTCCTTGGTACCAGGGGCAGACTGACAACTCATGGGGCCCCCGGGCAATAGGGGATCATGGGGCCCCTGTGTCCTTGCCCACACCCAAAAAAGCCTATGAAAGATACCGGGGCATCTCATGGGGCCCCCTTCTAACCCTGGGCTCTCAGGCAGTGCCCGAGTTCCCAAATGGTCAGTCTGCTCCTGCTTGGTACATTGTGTTTCCAGTACTCTCATGCTCATTCCATGTCTGGTTTGGTGAGGACCCACTTTCCCTACAAGTATGTTTTTTGGTTCTGGGAAGAAAACTTCCAGACATGAGGAAAACATGCAAACATCATGTAGACAGTGAATATCATGGGAATGAAACCCAAGGCAAAAAAGAGCTAATCACTTAGAGCCCCCTGCCTACACCACCAATCCCATAATTCCCGAAATCTACCAGTAGGACCAATATGTTAAAGACTAATCTGTACTCTAGAGATGGGGCAATTCTGAGGACTGACCCACATTCAATGTCACTAGACTAACATGGGAAAAGGCTCTTCTTTAGAGAAATAAAAGTAAAGTCCAATGGCACTTTCAGTTTACATCAGCTGTGTATTCTATGTGTATTCAAACAAAAGGTGTGAAAAGTCCTACAGCTGGTTTAATAAAAAGGAAGCCACAGCCTGTGAAGAAAAGACTATGCCCTAGCAGCATACTGAAGAAAAGGTTGCTTGCTCTGTGTGTGGAAGCAGTGGTCTATCTGCAGAGGTTCAACACAGCCCCTGATGAGTCAGAGCTAGATCTCTCCAATCAATAGGGAGCTTGGGCTTTGCTCATTGCTGATTTATGGTGCTTACTTAGAAGGGAGGGGGCTCAGACCACACCATCAATTGGGAAAGTTCAATAGGGCTTTTAACTTTTTTTTTAATTGTATCTTCTGGAGTTTCTGTCTGATATCTTTGTGCTTTTTCCTGTAAGGTGAAATCTCGGGACGACCAGCATGTGGTGGGAACAATAAGGAGTGAGGGGAACCAATACACGGTCACATTTCCAGTGGACCTGGAGTTGACAGTGAAAGCCATGATTCTGGCCTCCTGCTTCTATCTGGTGAGGGCATCACCATTCTTCTCTTTATGTAACCTGTTGTTGGAGATAAAATTAGGATTTTTGGGCTTCAATGGAAGAATGTGCAGCAACATATGCTAGGTGTATTCGAGAATAGCAAGGATAGGCAACTAAGACATGTGTGCCAGGGTGGGCAGGCAGTGCCATTTTTATTAGCACCCAGAAGATTGTCACATGGCATTCACACGGGCTCAGAATGGCCCGCCAGAGGACTGGAGAATCCCAAACGCCATACATTTGCCTGAGGATCCCTGACTCTCTATAAGTCCTTGAGGATCCCGGACTCTCTACAAATACCCTTGCGATAGGCTGTAATTGACAGTTCTCTATGCTATCCAGTATAAAACCTGGTCTTCCCCTCTGCATTCACGGCCCACCCACCTCCATGACCATTCAGAGAGGTCCACTTGACATCATTGACAGGCAGTGCTGGCCCTCCTCCCAGTACCAACCATGGATTGGCTATAGGCATATGGTCAGAGGTCCAAGTAAATGACCTCCAAGTTTGTGAATACTTGTATATTGCCATTAGACTTGACTTCAATAAATATTTGCCTTCAGCTAATTATAGGCCGTATTGTAAATGTCCTAAGAAAACTGACTTATCAATAAGGTCCCAGGCACATTTATCTCAGTTGGGGTTCATTTCCAAGGGGCGGAATATGGCACTTCATGATAAACCAGAACAGTTCTGCATTAAGGAAGGGAAGGGAGGTGGAAGGAGTACCGGGTACCTGAAGGTTTTCTACACAGAGTACAATCTCTGAGTGATCACTCACTTCATTCAGAAAAGAAAGGGGCCAGCAAATGACATATTTACCATCCCTTTTCCCTGTTCTTCACCCTGAAACATCCCCCGCAGCAGCCGATGGGAGAGGAGGGAAGTCGGCCCTGCTGCTGGGGTGAGGGGGGTGTGGAACCCAGGAAGCCAAAATAAGTGCTTGAGCGACAGGAGGGGTGGAGGGGGCAGTATTTACTGGAACCAATCCCCTTTCCTCCTGAAACCACCAAACGCCAGCAGGAGGGAGAGGAAGAGAGGTGGCTTTCAGTGGCTGCAGGAGGAAAGGGGATCGGTTCCAGTGGATGCTGCCCCCACCACCCCTCCTGTCCAAGTGCAGGGGGTCAGTAAGGAAGGATCATGGTCTACCTGTCCGCTACCTGTGATAGACGACTAGATCGCAATCAACGGGCTGCTGACCCCTGCTCTAGCGTGTCTGCTTTCAGAAAATACAAAATGGGTATATAATGGCTTTAATGTAATCTTCAAGCCAGGGGCAGACTGACAACTCATGGGGCCCCCGGGCAATAGAGGATCATGGGGCCCCCGGGCAATAGAGGATCATGGGGCCCCTGTGTCCTTGCCCAAACTCAAAAAAACCCATGAAAAAGGTACCGGGGGCATCTCATGGGGCCCCCTACTGTCCCCGGGCCTTCGGGCAGTGCCTGAGTTTCTAAATGGTCAGTCCGCCCCTGCTTCAGGCCTAAAATTATTTTTTAAACATTTGAACAAAAATCAAAATTGGCTCTGGCAGCAGAAGGGTTAACTCATTGCCAAATAAACTGGTCACAAGGGAACAGAAGGGCTGTGGAGGGATGAGAGCTGAGCTGGTTTAACACCCTGTTAGTATTGCTTTAAACCTTTCCGCCATTTCTACTAATGATGATGTAATCCTAATCCTCTCCTAATTCTGTCCCACAGGACTCCATCATTTATGACCAGAGACGGAGCGTCACAGACCGGCCCAGCAGCAGCTGACCTGTGACCTGTTACACCGTGACCTGTTACTCTGTGATCTGATCTCTGTGATGTGTGACCTGTTACACCATGCCCTGTGACCGGTTATACCGTGACCTGTGACCTGTTACTCTGTGATCTGATCTCTGTGATGTGTGACCTGTTACACCGTGACCTGTTACACTGTGACCTGTGATATTGTGACCTTTACACTGTGACCTATGACCTGCCACACTGTGACCTTTACACTGTGACCTGTTACTCTGTGACCTGTGGCCTGTTACACCGTGACCTGTGACCTGTTACACCATGCCCTGTTACTCTGTGATCTGTTCTCTGTAATGTGTGACCTATTACCCTGTGATGTGTGACCTGTTACACCGTGACCTGTGACACTGTGATCTGTTACACCATGACCTGTGATAATGTGACCTGTTACACTGTGACCTATGACCTGCCACACTGTGACCTTTACACTGTGACCTGTTACATTGTGACCTATGACTTGCCACACTTGAACCTTTACACCATAACCTGTTACACTGTGACCTATGGCCTGTCATACTGTGACCTGTGACCTTTCCACCATAACCTGTTACACTGTGACCTATGACCTGTTACACTGTGATCTTTACGCCATGACCTGTGATATCTTGAACTTTGCACCAGGACCTGTTACACTGTGACCTATGACCTGTCATACTGTGACCTGTTACACTGTGACCTATGACCTGCCACACTGTGACTTGTGACCTTTACACCATGACTTGTTACACTGTGAAATTTACTCTATGACCTGTGACCTTTACACTGTGAACTGTTACACTGTAACTTGTTTTGAGGACTAACATTTGTTTTTGAATTATTTTTCATAATTTTTTTAGATGAATATTATTTGTTCTTTATATCTGATTTGTAAATGTATTTTCTTCTTCTGATCACAATAACGCATGACTAGTGTACTCTTCAACTTTCATTTTGCCCAAATTTAATAAAAAATGTAATACATGATCTTCAGAAGGTTGTATCCTCTTCATGACCAGGCCATTTTTTTGCTGTTCAGCACTGCGCTACTTTATCTGGGAAGTGCGTGGTCATGCAGCATTGTGCCCAAATGAAAGTTATGTAATTTTTTCACACAAATAGAGCTTTATTTTGGTGGCATTTATTCACCACTGGGGTTTTATTTTTTATTATATAAACAAAAAAAGACAGAAAATTTTAAAAAAATAGTTTTTGTTTGTTTCTGTTACAAAATAAAATTTCTTCATAAATCTTAGCCAAAATGTATTCTGCTCCAATTCTTTGAAGAAAATAACCAAAATCAATGTTTATTTAGTCTGTAGGAAAGTTATAGAGTTCACAAACTCTGGGATATACACTATATTGCCAAAAGTATTGGGCCCCGCCCTTCCCACACACATGACCTTTAATGGCCTTCCAGTCTTAGTCCGTAGGGTTCAATATTGAGTTGGCCCCGCCCTTTCCACACACATGAACTTTAATGTCCTCCCAGTCTTAGTCTGTAGGGTTCAATATTGAGTTGGCTCCACCCTTTCCACGCACATGAACTTTAATGGCCGCCCAGTCTTAGTCCGTAGGGTTCAATATTGAGTTGGCCCCGCCCTTTCCACGCACATGAACTTTAATGGCTCCCCAGTCTTAGTCCGTAGGGTTCAATATTGAGTTGGCTCACCCTTTCCACGCACATGACCTTTAATGGCCCCCCAGTCTTAGTCCGTAGGGTTCAATATTGAGTTGGCCCCGCCCTTTGCAGCTATAACAGCTTCAACTCTTCTGGGAAGGCCGTCCACAAGGTTTAGGAGGGTGTCTATGGGAAGGTTGGACCATTCTTCCAGAAGCACATTTGTCAGGTCAGGCACTGATGTCGGGGGAGGAGGCCTGGCTCGCAGTCTCCGCTCTAATTCATCCAAAAGGTGATCTATGGAGTTGAGGTCAGGACTCTGTGCAGGACAGTCAAGTTCCTCCACCCCAAACTGGCTCCTCCATGTCTTTATGGACCTTGCTTTGTGCACTGTCATGTTGGAACGGGAAGGGGCCATCCCCAAACTCTTCCCTCAAAGTTGGGAGCATGAAATTGTCCAAAATGTTGCCTTAAGAGTTCCCTTCACTGAAACTAGGGGGCCAAGCCCAACCCCTGAAAAACACCCACCACCATAATCCCCCTTCCACCAAACTTTGCACTTGGCACAATGCAGTCAGGCAAGTACTGTTCTCCTGGCAACTGCCAAACCCAGACACACCCATCTGATAGCCAGACAGAGAAGCGTGATTGGTCCCTCCAGAGAACACGTCTCCATGCTCTAGAGTCCAGTGGCGGTGTGCTTTACACCACGGCATCTGACGCTTTGCATGGCACTTGGTGATGGAAGGCTTGGATGCAGCTGCTCGGCCATGGAAACCCATTCCATGAAGCTCTCTACGCACTGTTGTTGGGCTCATCTGAAGGCCACACCAAGTTTGGAGGTCTTTAGCTATTGACTCTGCAGACAGTTGGTGACTTCTGCGCACTGTGCGCTTCAGCATGCGCTGACCCCACCCTGTCATGTGACGTGGCCTACCACTTGGTGGCTGAGTGGCTGTTGTTCCCAGTGGCTTCCACTTTGTTATAATCCCACTAACTGTTGAGCGTGGAATATTTAGTAGCCAGGAAATGGATGGACTTATTGCCCAGGTGGCCACCTATCACGGGACCACGCTTGGAGTCACTGAGCTCCTGAGAGCGACCCATTCTTTCACCAATGTTTGTAGAAGCAGTCTGAATGCCTAGGGGCTTGATTGTATACACCTGTGTCCATGGAGGGGATTGGAGCACCTGAATCACATGATATGGAGGGGATTGAAACACCTGAATCACATGATATGGAGGGGATTGGAACACCTGAATCACATGATTGGGAGGGGATTGGAATGCCAGGACAGTACAAATCCCCCTCAAATATCAGGACAGCACAACTCCCCCCCCCCCCAAATGTCAGGCATTTAGTAAGAGACATATTTTAAAGTTGTAATTTTTTTTGTTATGAATTTCTGGAAAATGAAGAAATCAAATTTTTTTTTTTGTTTTCCAATTCTTTTTCCATCCTGTCACCAGTGCAGTACAGCGTCATCAAATGACTGGTGATCAGGGACACTGACTCGTGACAGTATGGTAGAAAAAAACAAGTTTAAAATGTTTAACATTTTATGACTCTCTTTAAGACTTTTTTTTTTTTTAAGATTTCTTTTATTGACACTGAACTACTCGGTGGGGAGGGGGGGGGGTTAAGGGGTGATCATGGATTTTTTTTTACACTGTTATGGTTTATACTAGTGAGGATCACTGTTATAAATAATAGTTTTAACTGACTTCCATTCATTACAGTTTGCTTATGATTGTGAGGCTGTGATTGGCTACAGCTAATCATATGGTACAGGGTGTTGTGAATAGCCCAGGTACCATGTGATAGTTGTGGGCCAATCACAACATCACAATAGTAAGCAAGCTGTCATGAATGGAAGCCATTCATTTCAGTTTTTCCTAACATTTAATTATGTGATCACTAGGATTAGTCGTATCAATTGCACGATACCCTGGCCAATCACAGTGCCTGGTTGCCGAGCACCTTGATTGGGATCACTCTACTGTGCACATGTGCTGAGCGACTTACCAGTACATCACTTAGCCTGGAACTGCTGCCCTGATGCAGTAAATGTACTAGGGGCAGGAGCAGGGGCGGACTGACAACTCATGGGGCCCCCGGGCAATAGGGGATCATGGGGCCCCTGTGTCCTTGCCCAAACTCTAAAAAGCCTATGAAAAAGGTTCCAGGGGCATCTCATGGGGCCCCCTACTGGCCCCAGGCCCTCGGGCAGTGCCCGAGTTTCCAAATGGTCAGTCCACCCCTGGGCAGGAGGCAAATGGTTAAATATTTTTCTTCATTAACACTGTTTGTAAATCACCAACTCTGTTTTATCTCTTGACCTCCATCCATGGATCCCACGGAGAGGGAGAGATGACCAATCACAAGTCTGCAGCCAGAAGCCCGGAAGTGACTTTCTCTGGTCTCCTCTCATCTCGTCTTCAGATATAGGGACTGACTATGGGGAGGAGAACATTTCCTAGCAGTGGTCTTCTCACATTTTCCCTGGAAAACACAAGTCATGTGCCCGGCAATGACTTTTTCTGGTCACCTCTTATCCCATCTTCAGATACAGTGAGGAACAGAAGTATTTGAACCCCCTGTGATTTTGCAAGTTCTCCCACTTAGAAACCATAGAGGGTCTGACATTCACATTGTAGGACATTCCCACTCTGAGGACAGAATGTAAAAAAAAAGTTCAGGAAATCCCATTGTATGATTTGTAAAGAATGTATTTGTCTCGCATGGCTGAACAGAAGGATTTGAACCCCTGAGAAGATCCGTGTTAATATTTGGTACAGAAGCCTTTGTCTGCAATTACAGAGGTCAGACGTTTCCTGTAGTCCTTGGCCAGGTTTGCACTGCAACAGGGATTTTGGCCGACTCCTCCACACCAATCTCCTCTAGATCTGTCAAGTTGCGGAGCTGTCACTGAGCAACATGGAGTTTCAGCTCCCACCAAAGATGTTCTATTGGATTTAGGTGTGGAGACTGGCTAGGCCACTCCAGAACCTTGATATGCTTCTTACGGAGCCACTCCTTGGTTCTCCTGGCTGTGTGCTTCGGGTCGTTGTCATGTTGGAAGACCCAGCCACGACCCATCTTCAATGCTATGACTGAGGGAAGGAGGTTGTTGCTCAAAATCTCACAATAAATGGCCCCATTCATCCTCTCCTTAATACAGTGCAGTCGTCCTGTCCCCTTCTCAGAAAAGCACCCCCAAAGCATGATGTTACCACCCTCATGCTTCACAGTAGGGATGGTGTTCTTGGGATGCAACTCATCCTTCTTTTTCCTCCAAACACGACGAGTGAAGTTTAGACCAAAAAGTTCTACTTTGGTCTCATCTGACCACATGACTTTCTCCCATGCCTCCTCTGGATCATCTAGATGGTCATTGGCAACCTTCAGACGGGCCTGGACATGTGATGACTGGAGCAGGGGAACCTTCAGACGGGCCTGGACATGTGATGACTGGAGCAGGGCAACCTTCAGACGGGCCTGGACATGTGATGACTGGAGCAGGGGAACCTTCAGACGGGCCTGGACATGTGATGACTTGAGCAGGGGAACCTTCCGTGCAATGCATGATTGGAAACCATGACGGCGTAGTGTTCTACCGACAGTGACCTTGGAAACTGTGGTCCCAGCTCTCTTCATGTCATTGACCAGCTCCTCCCTTGTAGTTCTGGGATGATTCCTCACCTTTCTTCTCATCAGTGATCCCCCACGAGGTGAGATCTTGCATGGAGCCCCAGTCCGAGGGAGACTAACAGTCGTCTTTAGCCTCTTCCATTTTCTAACAATTGCTCCAACAGTTGATCTATTTTCACCAAGCTGCTTGGCAATTGCCCCATAGCCCTTTCCAGCCTTGTGGAGGTCCACAATTGTGTCTCTGGTGTCTTTTGACAGCTCTTTGGTCTTGCCCATGGTAGTAGTTGGCATCTGACTGAGTGTGGGGTGGACAGGTGTCTTTAAAGAGCTCAGACAGGTGCTACTAAGTGAGATGAATGAGTGGAGTAGAGGTGGACTTTATAAAGGCGCAGTAACAGGTCTTTGAGAGCCAGAATTCTTGCTGTTTCTCAGGGGTTCAAATACTTCTGTTCAGCAGTGCGAGACAAATACATTCTTTACAAATCATACAATGTGATTTTTGAAATCTTTTTTAAATTCTGTCTCTCAGAGTGGGAATGCACCTACAATGTGAATGTCAGACCCCTCCATGATGAAGTGGGAGAACTTGCAGAATCGCAGGGTGTTCAAATACTTCTGTTCCTCACTGTATAGGGACTGACTATGGGGAGGAGAACATTTCCCAGCAGAGGTCTTCTCTCATTTTCCCGGGAAGACACAAGTCATGTGTGTAAGAAAAGATACTTTATTGTTGTTTCAGAAGATTCTATGGAGTGATGTTTGTTTCCAGTTGTGACGTTTCCTCCTCAGTCATCATGAAGTGTTGCTTTGCATTCTGTTTGTTCCACAGATGATGTTCTCTATGAGTTCCCCGAGCTCTGGACGGGGAGTATACGGTATATTCACTTCTACACTCTGGGATGACGGTCACCTCATCCCAGGCGCAGTATCTGGAGCTCAGAGATGGCTTTTTAATGAGAAAAGGTGGAGATTTTCTGTATGATGATCCTGTCTCTGTACATTGGGACAAGTCTGGGATCTATTCATTGACAGGTCCTCTTTGTGCGGGGTTCATAAAACAGATGGATATTCAATGTCCTTCTCTCTTCATGTTTCTATTTTCTTCCCTCAACGCCTTATCTGACTCTGCCTTCCATGGCCAGAAAACTGGCCAAAGACCAAAACTCTGATCCCACCCATCCGATGAACACACAGCAGAGTTAACCCCCCGGTGACCATGCAGGACGTCATTCCAGAACAATAAGTAGGAATATAGCTGGTACACCGACTTCTCTTCACTGCAGATCAGATCGGCGGTCCGGCAACTGGGACAGATCGATAGAGTAGTCCTGATAGTCCATCCTGGAAGACGTTATTAGAGGTGGAGCGCCTCCATCTTTACTCTTCCCCCCTCCCTCTCTGACCACACCACACCGCCGTTCTATAGGGAGTGTCTCTAGACGACACCAACGCTTCGACTCTTCAGGCTGCAGGTAATAATACTAGATCTTCCCAGACCCAGCAACCAATCAGCTTCCGGGCTTTATTGCCAAAGCTTAACCGAACAAGCTGAAGTCAGAAGCTGATTGGCTCCCATGCACTGCTGCACCAGATCCTGAGTGCTCCAGGTTTAGTAAATCTCCCCCAATAGCTCCGTCCCCATGGGGGATATTGAGTGTTGTGTGTCTCCTAGCTCCTTCCCCTCCCCACACATTGATTGGGGGCTGCAGGGGGCGACACGGAACTGACCCAAGTCCGTTCACACACATCGAAATCTCCTAGAAGTTTATCGACTATTCAACCTGAACGAGCCGTCCGATGCTACCCGGAGCAGATCGGCTCTCACAGCACAGGGCGGCCAGAGGATTGTGGGAGGGACTTAAAGTGTATCTACACTCCAACAACACATTGCTCACCCTTTTTGGTTGGTTAAATATCCCATGGAAAGTGTTTTATGAGATCTGGGCTCTCTGCCTCTGGACTGTTATCAGTTAGCATTGTTTCCTGTTTTCTCTGTGGACTACAAACACAACCCCCTGTTATGGAGAGGAGAGGGAGGTGTTATGTAGAGCTGACACAATGTTATGCATTTCCTGCCTAGGGTGACCATGCTGCTGCTCAATATGGCGGTCACCCTGGCACAGGAAGTGAGTTACTGGCAGGATCACTATGTTAAAAAAGGGGGGAAAGAAAAGAAAGCTAACTCAGCCGCCACATCCAAGGGCCTGTAAGCTGCAATACGAACAAATACTATCAATTCTTGGGTTTAGATACATTTTAATACAAAGGATGGATATGAGGGGAACATCGCTGTCATGTACAGAAAGTGCTGCAGCAGCACTGAAAGAAAAACATTTCTGGCAAATGACATTTCATTACCGGGTCCTTCTGCTTCAAGACCCCTCCAAGAGACCCTTCTAAGAGACTCCTCCAAGAGACCCTCCAGGAGACCCCTCCAAGAGACCCTCCAGGAGACCCCTCCAAGAGACCCTCCAGGAGACCCCTCCAAGAGACCCTCCAGGAGACCCCTCCAAAAGACCCCTCCAAGAGACCCCTCCAAAAGATCCCTCCAAAATATCCCTCCAAGAGACCCCTCCAAAAGACCCCACCAAGAGACCCTCCAGGAGACCCCTCCAAAAGACCCCTCCAAGAGACCCTTCTAAGAGACCACTCCAAGAGACCCTCCAGGAGACCCCTCCAAGAGACCCCTCCAAGAGACCCCTCCAAGAGACCTCTCCAAGATACCCTTTTAAGAGACCACTCCAAGAGACCCCTCCAAAAGACCCCTCCAAGAGACCCCTCCAAGAGACCCTCCAGGAGACCCCTCCAAGAGACCCTCCAGGAGACCCCTCCAAAAGACCCCTCCAAGAGACCACTCCAAGAGACCCCTCCAAGAGACCCCTCCAAGAGACCCTCCAGGAGACCCCTCCAAGAGACCCTTCCAAGAGACCCCTCCAAGATACCCTTTTAAGAGACCACTCCAAGAGACCACTCCAAGAGACCCTTCTAAGAGACCCCTCCAAGAGACCCTTCCAAGAGACCCTTCCAAGAGACCCCTCCAAGAGACCCTCCAAGAGACCCCTCCAAGAGACCCCTCTAAGAGACCCCTCCAAGACACCCCTCCAAGAGACCCTTCCAAGAGACCCCTCCAAGACACCCCTCCAAGAGACCCTTCCAAGAGACCCCTCCAAGAGACCCTCCAAGAGACCCCTCCAAGAGACCCCTCTAAGAGACCCCTCCAAGGGTCTGCTATGTATTTCGGGAGACCTTTGGAGTGGTCTTAGTGTATTTTTAAGAAGTGAGCAACAAAATGGCATTTGCTGACAATTTTTTTAAAGAAGACGGCGATGAAATGTCATTTGCTGTTAGTTTTTCACCCCCTTCCAGTCCGGACACTTCCCCCCCCCTTCCAGTCCGGACACTCCCCCCCCCCCCTTCCAGTCCGGACACTTCCCCCCCCCCCCCCTTCCTGTCCAGGCCAATTTTCCGCTTTCAGCGCTTTCACACTTTGAATGACAATTGCGCGGTCATGTACCACTCCACCCATATGGATTTTTTAGCATTTTTTTGAGACAGATAAAACTTTGTTTTGGTGGTATTTATTCACCGCTGGGAGTTTTATTTGTTTGCTATATAAATGAAAAAGTCCAAACATTTAAAAAAAAAATGTTTTTCTTATAACATTTTGCAAATAAGTAATCTTTCTACATAAATCTTGGCCAAAATGTATTCATCTATCTTTTTAGTAAAACATTTTTTTATTTTTTTTTATATTATTATTTATGTTTTTTTTAACATACTGTCACCCTAGCAGTACACTGTCACCATGGTGACACTGTACTACTTGTGGGGGGTGATGAAGATTTTTTTTTTTTTACACTGATTGCTTTTACACCAATAAAGGCTGTAAGAGGAATCATTTCTCCTTCTCTCTGGCTGCATTCCTGCAGCCATTGAGAAATACTGTGTGAGCTGTGATTGGTCACAGCTTGTCACATGGTACAAGGCTGTTGTAAATGGCCCTGTACCATGTGATCTTGGTGATCATTCACAGATTTCACACGTAGTAAACGATGAGGTCAGGAAGGGACATCTTGCTTTCTACTATTCATGTAATCACTGATTGGCAAATCAATGATCACATGATCAGGACCCGTACAGAGGCCCCGTACAGCAAGGCACAGCGAGGCACAGCAAGGACACAGCGGGCACCGGATCGCAGTGCCGCACGCTCCCAGGGAGCACGTACAGGCAGTGAATGCAGAGGCCGTTTATAAACGTCCACCCACTCCTGCACTGCTCCCATCTAGCCGTTTATGTACATGGGCCGGACGGGAAGTGGTTAAAGAAGCCGGGACAAAGTGTAATTTGGCAATTTTAAAGAAGCTGGTGATGAAATATCATTTGCTGACAATTTGTTTAAAAGCCGGCAATGAAATGTCATTTGCTGGCAATTTTTTTAAAGAAGCTGGCGATGAAATGTCATTTCCTCCTGATGTCGGGCCCTCAGCTCCTCCTGACGCCGGGCCCCCAACACCTCCCAACGCCGGGCCCTCAACACTTTCCAACGCCGGGCCCTCATCGCCTCCCGACGCCGAGCTCTCAATGCCTCCTGACGTCAGGCCTCCAGCACCCCCTGACGCCGCGCCTACAACACCTCCAAACACCGCGCCCCACGGCTCGTCCAGTCGTCGAACCACTGTACCCACCGATGCCGTGGCCACGACACCCACGGACACCGGCCTACAGCACCCACAGACTGCAACCAGCCAGCTGCGGCCCCAGCCGCCCACCACTCCCACTCCCCTCCTACGATTGGACACTGATGAACTCAGACATGGCATAACGGACTCTCCCCATCCTCACGTCCTGACTGAAACCTCCCTCCTCCCCGACCCGACCAGCACTCCGCTCACCCTAGCATGCCACCTGCACTCCTCCTCCTCGTTCTCCTCTCCTCCATTCCCAAACTTGCCTCCCCCCACCCCCCTACTCCCCCAAAACAACTCTACATTGCACCCTCACTTCTTCCTTTATCCCTCTACGGCTCTCACCACCTCCTCCTGATACTCCACTTCCCCCGCCGACCCACATGCTACCACCAACAGACCCACATGCTCCTGCGCATCCCGTTCCCATGCTACCTTCCTCACCCTCCTCCTTCTCCTAACCGCCAGAGACATCTCTCCGAACCCTGGCCCCCCACCTCCCCACTCCCCCTCTCGGCACCCCCCTACTCCCGCCAGCCGCTGCAACCCCCTCAACTTCATATCTGTCCCCCTCTTCCCCACATCCACCCCTCCTCTCTTGGTTGCACTCCTGAACGCCCGCTCGGTTTGCAACAAGCTCACCGCCATCCACAACCTCTTTGTCTCCCACTCCCTCAACCTCCTAGCGGTCACTGAAACCTGGGTACAGGCCACTGACTCCACCTCCCCTGCAGCCCTCTCCTATGGAGGCCTCGTCTGGACCCATTCACCCAGACCGAGCGGATGCAGAGGCGGAGGGGTCGGTATGCTCCTACCACCGCTGAGCACCTTCCAGGTCCTCCCTAACCCCCCCTCCCTATCCTTCTCCTCCTTCGAGGCCCACTGCATCCGGCTCTTCTCTCCCACCCCCCTGAAGATTGCGGTAATCTATCGGCCTCCTGGTTCCATATCCCTCTTCCTAGACGACTTTGCCGTCTGGCTTTCCTTCTTCCTCTCCTCCGAGCTACCGACCATCATCCTCGGGGACTTCAACATCCCCATCAACGCCAACAGCTCGGCTACTTCCCAACTCCTCCACCTAACCTCCTCCTTCGCGCTCACACAGCACACTCAGTCCTCCACCCACACCAATGGAAACACCCTGGACCTCCTCTTCTCCCACCTCTGCACCCCCCGCGACTTCACTAACACCCCCTTCCCCCTCTCTGACCATCACCTCCTCACATTCTCCATCTCCCCTCCCTTAACCCCCCCCCCCCCAAAGCGTCTAACCATCACCCGCAACCTCCGCAATCTGAACCCTACCCATCTCCACCCAGCAGCTGACCGTCTCTATGACAGTATCCTCCATGCCGCCAAGCAAGCTTTCTTCGTAACCCTCATCAACACCCTCTCCAACTGTCCTCCCTGGCTCTTCTCCACTTTCAAATCCCTGCTCTCTCCCCCCCCCACCCAGCACCTCACTCACCGCCCACGAGATTGCAAATCATTTCCAAAACAAGGTCAACGCAATCTGTAAGGACATTGTCAACTCACAATCTACCTCCCCACCCAGCCTCCCGCCCTCCTTCAACCCCTCAACTCTCCCCCCCTCCGACCTCATAGCCACATTACCCCCCACTATGCCCAACGCCCTGCACACTATCATTGCTCCTTCAGCCGAGCTACCCCTGAGGAGGTCTCTAAGGTCTTCACTGAAGCCGGCCTCACCACCTGCCCCCTGGACCCTATCCCCTCACAGCTCCTCCAGTCACCCCCCTCCTCCATCATTCCCTCCCTCACCCACATCTTCAATCTCTCCCTCTCCACTGGCACTTTCCCCTCCCCTCTAAAGCACGCACACATCACCCCCATACTCAAAAAAACCTCCCTTGACCCCACTGACCTGAACAACCTTAGACCCATCTCCTTGTTGCCCTTCACTTCCAAGCTCCTTGAGCACCTGGCCTACAATCGCCTAAGCACCCACCTCACTGATAACAACCTCCTTGATCCTCTACAGTCTGGCTTCCGTCCCCTACACTCCACCAAAACAGCCTACTGTCGCTCCATTTCCTCAAATTAAACCTGTCCAAAACCGAGCTCCTGGTCTTCCCCCCCAGCCCGCGCCCCCCCCCCCGCCCTCTCCATCACAACTAACAACGCCACCATCACTCCCACTCCATACGCCAAAGTCCTGGGTGTCACCCTGGACTCAAACCTTTCCTTCCTACCTCACGTCCAATTACTATCAAGATCATGCAGGCTCCACCTCAACATCTCCAAGATACGTTCCTCACCCCAGACACCACTAAACAACTCGTACACTCCCTCATCATCTCACGCCTGGACTACTGCAACTCCCTCCTCACTGGCCTCCCTCATCATCTCACGCCTGGACTACTGCAACTCTCTCCTCACTGGCCTCCCTCATCATCTCACGCCTGGACTACTGAAACTCCCTCCTCACTGGCCTCCTCATCATCTCACGCCTGGACTACTGCAACTCCCTCCTCACTGGCCTCCTTCATCATCTCACGCCTGGACTACTGCAACTCCCTTCTCACTGGCCTCCCTCATCATCTCCCGCCTGGACTACTGCAACTCCCTCCTCACTGGCCTCCCTCATCATCTCACGCCTGGACTACTGCAACTCCCTCCTCACTGGCCTCCCTCATCATCTCACGCCTGGACTACTGCAACTCCCTCCTCACTGGCCTCCCTCATCATCTCACGCCTTGACTACTGCAACTCCCTCCTCACTGGCCTCCTTCATCATCTCATGCCTGGACTACTGCAACTCCCTCCTCACTGGCCTCCCTCATCATCTCACGCCTGGACTACTGCAACTCCCTCCTCACTGGCCTACCCAAACAAACGCTATCCCCACTCCAGTCGATCCTGAACTCAGCGGCTAGACTCATCCACCTCACCAACCACTCCACTTCTGCCTCCCCCCTCTGTCAATCCCTTCATTGGCTCCCGATTGCCCAGCGCATCAAATTCAAATTACTAACCCTGACCTACAAAGCCATTCACAATGCCGCCCCAAACTACATAACTGACCTGATACCCAAATACCACCCTACCCGTGCCCTCCGCTCCTCACAAGACCTCCTACTCTCCAGCTCCCTGATCTCCTCCTCCCACGCCCGACTACAGGATTTCTCCAGGACTTCCCCCATCGTCCGGATCTCCCTACCCCAATCCATCAGACTGTCACCTACCCTCCTCACCTTCAGGCGCACCCTGAAAACCCTCCTCTTCAGGGAAGCCTACCCCACCCTCACCTAACAACCGATCTCCTCCACTCCTCCCACCACTCCATCCCCCACAGCCACTTCCTCCTGTACCACCTTCCCCTCCCTCCTAGATTGTAAGCTCCAAGGATCAGGGCCCTCGCACCCCTCGTGTATTGTATTGTTACTGTCTTGTCTCATGTTCTGTCCCCACTATAATGTACAGCGCTGAGCACACCTTTTGGCGCTATATAAATACTGTATAATAATAATAATAATAATAATTTGCTGGCAATTTTAAAGAAGGTGGAGATGAAATGTCATTTACTGACAATTTGTTTAAAGAGGCTTGTGCTAAAATGTAATTTGCTGTCAATTATTTAAAGAAGCCTGCAATGAAGTGTAATTTGCTGGCAATTTTAAACAAGGTAGTAATGAAATGTCATTTGCTGTCAATTTTTTTAAAGAAGCCGGCAATGAAATGTCATTACCCAACAATTTTTGTAAAAAGCTGAAAATTAAATGTCATTTGCTGGCAATTTTTTTTAAAGAAGCTGGAGATGAAATTAAATTTGCTGGCAATTTTTTTTAAAGAAGCTGGAGATGAAATGTCATTTGCTGGCAATTTAAAATTTCTTTGTAAATGTCACTGTTGCTGTAGCACATCCGACAGCAGGACAACAACAAAGTTCTCCAGAAATACATACAGTACAATGTCTTTGAGTCTGGTATGGATTTTAAAGGGGTTCTCCATGCAGAAAGGAAATCCACAGCTGACCCGTAATCCGAGTATTCAGTCTGGCATGCATTATCCATACCAGGTCACATGCTCACAAAGCACCGTATCTCCATGTTGATGAGGATAAGGTCCTCTTCCCTACAACCTTAGCCTTTATTAATAGGGGGGCCCCTAGATGTCGCCCACCCCATGGGTATGAGTAGTACCCCTATTTTTACAAAACAAAGTCATTTAGAAAAAAGATACCCAAACATTCATTGAGTCCTTTAATAAAAAAAAAAATTTCCCCTCGTTGTAAATCCATCATCAATCATGATGCCTCCCGGAAAACAAACCCAGAGACTCGGCACACAAGACCAATCCCGATGGTACCACCAGCCAAACGACCAATTCCTGAGATGTCATCAACTTTATAAGGGAAGGGGGGGGGGATAGTGGTGACATCATTGACCATATATGGCCATGGCCTCGGCTAAGGAAACACGCCACCCTAGGGACACTAGAGACATTGTCATCTCAGGCCAAGATACTTTTGTATCAGATCACCTGACCACAAAGAGGGGAAAAGTGAACCGATGAATTCTCTACAACGATGGAATATTCTTTGGGGTGTCATCTGGTTACCACAACGTTGTTCGTGTTTATCCTTCAGAAGAATGTTCTATTGTTGTGGGGTGTAGATTACTCCCCGTTTTCCCTCTTTGTGGTCAGGTGATCTGATACATTGTCATCTCACGTGAAGATACTTTGTAGCATTTTGTTTACCATTTTTATAGCCTGTTGCCTAGCAACAGTGAGGGCGAGGTATTTCCTTTTTTTCCGAGAATTGTACACTTGTGCACTCAAGGAGGACTCCCAAAACTGTTCTTCTGGTGTTCCCGTGTCCAGCTTCTGGATGGAGGAGACATTACAAGCATTTGTAGCAGAGGCACTGCCATTGGAGAACGGATGAACATAAATGGACAGATTTATTGGTCAAGCAGGGCTATACAGAAATGTCCACCAACATAATACAGAACCTGCCGGGGCCTCATCCTGAAGGGTTCCCCGGCAGTCCTTAGCTGAGTGTGGTGCCCACTATTGGACTTTGTGTATGTATTCGTAACAATGGGGGTTACGGTGGAGAGAGCATCATTTATATGTCATAGTAATGGAGATATATCTGTCTTCAGGTCCTAGACTACTTCTATATACTGTATGTATACAACACAGAAGACGCTAATAAGTTCTGACCAATGGGTAACCATCACATATTCATAGCAAACCTGCCTAACAAAACGGGGATTCTTCAGGTGCAGTTATTGCAATGCTTGTTCAAACTGGCCAACTGTGTCAAAGTGATCCTTCTATGGCCAGTTGTGTCAAAGTGATCCCTCTCTGGCCAACCGTGTCAAAGTGATCCCTCTCTGACAAACAGCATCAAAATGATCCCTCTCTGGCCAACCGTTTCAAAGTGATCCCTCTCAGGCCAACCATGTCAAAGTGATCCCTCTCAGGCCAACCATGTCAAAGTGATCCCTCTCAGGCCAACCATGTCAAAGTGATCCCTCTCAGGCCAACCGTGTCAAAGTGATCCCTCTCTGGCCAACCGTGTCAAAGTGATCCCTCTCTGGCCAACCATGTCAAAGTGATCACTCTATGGCCAGTTGAGTCAAAGCGATCCTACTCTGGTCATTAGCGTCCAAGTGATCCTTCTCTGGCCAGCTTTGTCACACTGATCCCTCTCAGGCCAACCATGTCAAAGTGATCCCTCTCTGGCCAACCTCATCAAAGTGATCCCTCTCTGGCCAACTGTGCCACACTGATCCCTCTCTGGCCAGCCGTGCCACACTGATCCCTCTCTGGCCACCCGTGCCAAACTGATCCTTCTCTGGCCAACCGTGCCACACTGATCCCTCTCTGGCCAGCGTTATCAAAGTGATCCCCCTCTGGCCAACGGTATCAAAGTGATCCCTCTCCGACCAACAGCATCAAAGTGATCCCTCTCTGGCCAACAGCATCAAAGTGATCCCTCTTTGGCCAACTGTGTCAAAGTGATCCCTCTCTGGCCAACCATGTCATAGTGATCCCTCTCTGGCCAACCATGTCAAAGTGATTTCTCTCTGGCTAACTGGGTCAAAATGATCCCTCTCTGGCCAACAATGTCAACATGATCCCTCTCTGGCCAACTGTGTCAAAATGATCCCTCTCTGGCCAACAATGTCAAAATTATCCCTCTCTGGCCAACCAGGTCACAGTGATCCCTCTCTGGCCAACAATGCTGAAAATGATCCCTCTCTGGCCAACAATGTCAAAATGATCCCTCTCTGGTCAACCATGTCAAAGTGATCCCTCTCTAGCCAACCATGTCAAAGTGATCCCTCTCTGGCCAACCATGTCAAAGTAATTCCAAACTACAAGAGGATTACAGAAGCCATGTAGGACCTGAACACAGACATATCTTCATTCCCACTGCACAGTAGAAGTCAGTAATCAGAAGGACAGGGATAGTCAGTAATCAGAAGGACAGGGATAGTCAGTAACCAGAAGGACAGGGATAGTCAGTAATCAGGAGGACAGGGATAGTCAGTAATCAGGAGGACAGGGATGCCTGATGTTGAGGAATTATTCTTTAATGAGTAATATATGAGGGTCTATGTGCTGTAACCCCCTTGGATGTTCATCGTTTTGGAGGAACACGCCTGGATGCATGCATAGATGACTACTAGAGATGAGCGAATCGAACATGGAATTCGTTTTGAAGATCAGGAAAAATTCGATTCGCGCCAAATCCGAAAATTAGCAAACTTCGGATGCACGAATCAAATTTTCCCAAAAATGGCAGCGACATGTGTGGCGACGGAGCGGGGATCTCTGGGAAGGCGCGCAGACAAGGCGCGCTGACCCATAATGCATTCATTCATGACATGTGATCGCATTAGCCAATCAGCGGCCAGCCAGCACTGTGTAATGGTGGAGCTATAAATTGCGGCCATCTTAGAATTCTCCATTAGCCTCCGGTCATTCAAGAGAGACAGACCTGTGTGTATTAGGGACAGAGTTAGGGCCACAGAGACTTTAGGGCCACAGAATCGTTACTCAGGGACACAGAATCGTTACTCAGGGACACAGAATCGTTACTCAGGGACAGACACAGAATTGTTACTCAGGGACACAGAATCGTTACTCAGGGACACAGAATTGTTACTCAGGGACACAGAATCGTTACTCAGGGACACAGAATTGTTACTCAGGGACACAGAATTGTTACTCAGGGACACAGAATTGTTACTCAGGGACACAGAATCGTTACTCAGGGACACAGAATCGTTACTGAGGGACACATAATCGTTACTCAGGGACACAGAATCGTTACTCAGGGACACAGAATTGTTACTCAGGGACAGACACAGAATTGTTACTCAGGGACAGACACAGAATTGTTACTCAGGGACAGACACAGAATCGTTACTGAGGGACACAGAATCGTTACTGAGGGACACAGAATCGTTACTGAGGGACACAGAATCGTTACTGAGGGACACAGAATCGTTACTCAGTGACACAGAATCGTTACTCAGGGACACAGAATTGTTACTCAGGGACACAGAATCGTTGAATTAAAGAGTATGTCAGACAACACGCAGAGGAGTGGCAGAGGAGGCAATGTTTCAGGAGCGAGCAGACGTGGCAGCAGAGGAAGGGGTCGAGGCAGCACTAGTCGCAGCCAGAGGCCAGTGCTCCCGGTGTCATCCAGCGGTCATGTCTCCACCGACAACCCTGCCGTCATCGATTGGTTGGCTCGGTCGTCTTCCTCTTCCCAGGTCACCTCTGACACCTACAGCCAACGGTCGGTGGGTACGTCAGACACAACCGTTAGTTGGCATGGCCCGAGAGCAAGCCCACTGAAATCACGTGTCCTCGACCTGCCCCTGTCCTTTGGTGTTCCCTCACCAAGCGAAGTATCGCATGCTGTGGGCTCAGCCCCACTGTACAGTGAGGAAGAGCTAACAGAGGGCGGTCAGGAACGGGGGGAGACATCCGCCTCTTCAGCAGCCAGGCGAAGAAGTACTGGCGAGGAGAGTGGCTCGGTAGCCGGTCTAGAGACAGGTCTGTCTCCTGACCCACACGCAGCCGAGGGGGCTAGTAATGAGGCGGAGACCCTACTTGATGATGAGGAGGTTGATCGCACTTGGCAGCCTCGTCGTCATCAGGCTATTGCTTCCGCATCATCAGGAGAAGAGGGTGCCAGCTTGGCAGTGAGCGAAACAGTCGGTGGGTTGCCCAGGAGGCAGCAGGGTCGCAGCAGTGTCAGTGGAGCCAAACGTCCACGGAGTAGAGCACCAGCTCCACTGCAGCCTACCACCACGGCCAGTAGTGGTGCCGGTGTGCACGGAGGAAGCAGCAGTCAGCCAGTGAGGAGTAGCGGGGGCAAAGTTTCCTACTCGGTGGTGTGGCAATTTTTTGTCAAGCCGCCCGAGGAAGTAAACGTAGCCGTATGTCGACTATGTGGCCAGAAAGTCAAGCGTGGCCAGGGGGCCCATGTTGGGACTACAGCGTTGCGTCAGCATATGCAGCGTCGCCATTCGGTGGCCTGGGAAAACCATGATAAAGATACGGTGGTTCTGCCTGCCCCAGCCCCCGCTCCATCACCCGCTCCGTTACTTGCTCCGTCACCCGACGTCAATCGCCCTCTATCAGCCAGTCAAGGCCCGTAATCTGCCATGGGCCCCTGTACCGCCTCCTCATGCTGCTGCCAGGTCCAGAGTGTGTCATGGGTCCCTGTACGGCCTCCCATTGCTGCTGTCTCTATCGCCACACTCTGCCATGTGCCACTTTCAGGTCTCCTCACACTCCTGCTGGTTTCCATTTTGTCATAGGTTGCTGTATGGCCTCCCATTGCTGCTGCCTCCACCGCCACACTGTGGCTCCACACTCTGGTTTTGGCCCCGTGACTGCCCAAATGAGTGAAGTGTGCGGTGATTCTAAGATGGACGGCACTCATCTGCATGTCATACTGACTGACAGTATTATTTCTCTTCCCCAGCAGATTCCAAGGGCATTTAAATTAAAGGTACAGTGTTCTGCACTAATATAAAGTCTCTCTGAAGCCTAGAAACACCCTTTTATAAGTTAAATTCGCAGCGAATATATTCGACTCGAATCGAATTTATTCCGCGTATTCGCCGAATCAGCCGAATCAAATTTTTGAATAATTCGCTCATCTCTAATGACTACCTTTTCCTGTTGGTGATGTCCATCCTCATTATATGGATATTATATATTCTGTACATATTATATATACAGCATTTACAATATTGTCTGATAACTCCTCCTACTGCTTTACGTGACACCTCCAACTACTCTATGGTCCTCCCTAAAATGCTGCATGGTATGTGTCCTGTGCTGGGTGTCATTTATAGGTGGAGTAACTAATCTTTTTTTTTTTTCATTTTTACAGACAACCTGTTTCTTGACCCACCATGTCATCCGCAGGTAATACACATCACACTGCTTTTGTGTCAGATGTTTGTGTCCCCCACTACAAAAAAGGTGACATTGCAAGTACAGAGCCAAATGACATCACTTATTACACATACACTCCAGTGACATCATGGAATATACCCCCCAGTGAGGTCAGATAATATACTAACCCCCAATGTTATCACATTACACCACCAATGACATCACACAATACATGTAACCCAATGACATCACATTATGCTTTATAGTATCACATGATGCACCTCCAATGAGTCACATACTGCATACATGCCCCATGCCATCACATAGCATTACATACTTCCAGTAAGTCACATAGTACATACCTGCCCCATGGCATCGCATGACACACCACATGACACCCCCTCAATGAGTCACATAGTGCCTACCTACCCCATGACATCACATAACATTTAACATTACATACTTCCAATCAGTCACATACTACATACCTGCCCCATGGTATCCCATGACACATCACGTGAGACACCTCCAATGAGTCACATATCACATACCTGCCACAATGGCATCACATGACACACTACATGAGACCCCCCTCAATGAGTCACATAGTGCCTACCTACCCCATGACATCACATAACATTACATACTTCCAATAAGTCACATAGTACACACCTGCCCCATGGCATCCCATGACACATCACATGACACCTCCAATGAGTCACATATTACACACCTGCCCCGTGGCATCCCATGACACATCACATGACACCTCCAATGAGTGACATATTACACACCTGCCCCATGGCATCCCATGACACATCACGTGAGACACCTCCAATGAGTCACATATTACATACCTGCCCCATGGTATCCCATGACATATGACATGACACCTCCAATGAGTCACATATTACACACCTGCCCCATGGTATCCCATGACACATGACATGACACCTCCAATGAGTCACATATTACACACCTGCCCCATGGCATCCCATGACACATCACATGACACCTCCAATGAGTCACATATTACATACCTGCCCCATGGTATCCCATGACACATGACATGACACCTCGAATGAGTCACATATTACACACCTGCCCCATGGCATCCCATGACACATCACGTGAGACACCTCCAATGAGTCACATATCACATACCTGCCCCATGGCATCCCATGACACATCACGTGAGACACCTCCAATGAGTCACATATCACATACCTGCCCCATGGCATCACATAATAGACCTACAAAGATGCCATTTGACACGTGTTCACAGTTATTACATATACACCCAAATGATGACATCACAATGAGAACGTTAATACAACATGCTACGTTTTATGGAAAAAAAACAAGAAAAAAAGTTGAAGCCCCCCCCCCCCCCAAAAAAAAATAAAAATCCATATCCATACCGAACGCTTATTAGAGCAAGCAGAAAAGGGGAGGGGACAAGTGTCACATGCCCTCAACATGGGGAGGGACCACCTGGCAAAGCATCTTGTCCATATGTTGATGAAAACATGCCTGAACCCCGGGTCACTTTTTGTGGCCGAGAAACATCACCAGCCTATGAGATCTCATATTACACACCTGCCCCATGGCATCCCATGACACATCACGTGAGACACCTCCAATGAGTCACATATTACACACCTGCCCCATGGCATCCCATGACACATCACGTGAGACACCTCCAATGAGTCACATATTACACACCTGCCCCATGGCATCCCATGACACATCACATGACACCTCCAATGAGTCACATATTACACACCTGCCCCATGGCATCCCATGACACATCACATGACACCTCCAATGAGTCACATATTACACACCTGCCCCATGGCATCCCATGACACATCACATGACACCTCCAATGAGTCACATATTACACACCTGCCCCATGACATCCCATGACACATCACGTGAGACACCTCCAATGAGTCACATATTACACACCTGCCCCATGGCATCCCATGACACATCACGTGAGACACCTCCAATGAGTGACATATTACACACCTGCCCCATGGCATCCCATGACACATCACGTGAGACACTTCCAATGAGTCACATATTACACACCTGCCCCATGGCATCCCATGACACATCACGTGAGACACCTCCAATGAGTGACATATTACACACCTGCCCCATGGCATTCCATGACACATCACGTGAGACACCTCCAATGAGTCACATATTACACACCTGCCCCATGGCATCCCATGACACATCATGTGAGACACTTCCAATGAGTCACATATTACACACCTGCCCCATGGTATCCCATGACACATCACATGACACCTCCAATGAGTCACATATTACACACCTGCCCCATGGCATCCCATGACACATCACATGACACCTCCAATGAGTCACATATTACACACCTGCCCCATGGCATCCCATGACACATCACATGACACCTCCAATGAGTCACATATTACACACCTGCCCCATGGCATCCCATGACACATCACATGACACCTCCAATGAGTCACATATTACACACCTGCCCCATGGCATCCCATGACACCTCCAATGAGTCACATATTACACACCTGCCCCATGGCATCCCATGACACATCACATGACACCTCCAATGAGTCACATATTACACACCTGCCCCATGGCATCCCATGACACATCACATGACACCTCCAATGAGTCACATATTACACACCTGCCCCATGGCATCCCATGACACATCACGTGAGACACCTCCAATGAGTGACATATTACACACCTGCCCCATGGCATCCCATGACACATCACGTGAGACACCTCCAATGAGTCACATATTACACACCTGCCCCATGGTATCCCATGACACATCACATGACACCTCCAATGAGTCACATATTACACACCTGCCCCATGGCATCCCATGACACATCACGTGAGACACTTTCAATGAGTCACATATTACACACCTGCCCCATGGCATCCCATGACACACTACATGAGACCATTGAGATCTCATTGGCTGGTGATGTTTCTCGGCCACAAAAAGTGACCCGGGGTCCAGGATGTTTTCACTGAGATCTGGGCAGAGTTTCTGTGAGTGGGCTGGAGTTAGTTAGGTTCACCTGCCTATAGATCCCAGAAGGGGATGACATGGTACATTGGAACCCGTGTATATGGAGATCGGCCATTAAGGAGATTTATACCGTGTGATCCGGGTGTGATCCAAAAGTGTGATGACCCGTTGGGTCACTTATTGGAGGTGAGCGGGCAATACAGCCATTTTGGGATTCCTTTGGAGTGCACCCCACATGGCACCAGTCCCCTGTTGAGAGTGGAGCGCTGTCTGTATTTAGTGTGGAGGATTCCCACAGCACTAATATTTGGACTCAAAAAGGACATTTTGCTGCTTTTTTATGTTACGTTTTTCACTATAATTGTTTTCACTGCATACCTGACATTTGTTTGGTTCACTACACATATGTATTGTTTTTGTATTTTGCACTGTGTGTATACACTTATTTGTCACTCAAAGATTATCCCAATTTAAGGGGTTCCCCTCGCTCACACATATTGGTGGGTATCAGCCCAGTTTGGGATTTGGGTTTGTTGTTTTTCATGGCATATAGGGTCTGCATTTGTGGCCCCTCTTTTAGGAATCCGCTTAATTGCACTTTTAAGTATTTTTGCACTTTATCTTAAGCTCCCTTTTTGGGGGGATCCATATGTTGGTATTTATTTAATTATTTATCCATTTAATATGCATATATTATTTAGCGCTGCACCATATCACATTATAAACACACCCCAATGACACCACACTGACACCACATATAATGACCCCCAATGACATCACATTATAAACACACCCCAATGACACCACACTGACACCACATATAATGACCCCCAATGACATCACATTATAAACACACCCCAATGACACCACACTGACATCACATATAATGACCCCCAGTGACATCACATTATAAACACACCCCAATGACATCACACTGACATCACATATAATGACCCCCAATGACATCACATTATAAACACACCCCAATGACACCACACTGACACCACATATAATGACCCCCGGTGACATCACATTATAAACACACCCCAATGACACCACACTGACACCACATATAATGACCCCCGGTGACATCACATTATAAACACACCCCAATGACACCACACTGACATCACATATAATGATCCCCGGTGACATCACATTATAAACACACCCCAATGACACCACACTGACATCACATATAATGACCCCAGGTGACATCACATTATAAACACACCCCAATGACACCACACTGACACCACATATAATAGATACTCTCCAATACATAATACTGACCTCACAATGATGTCATATATAATGACCCCCGATGACATCACATTATAAACACATCCCAATGACACCACACTGACATCACATATAATGATACCGGGTGACATCACATTATAAACACACCCCAATGACACCACACTGACATCACATATAATGATCCCCGGTGACATCACATTATAAACACACCCCAATGACACCACGCTGACACCACATAGATACTCTCCAATACATAATACTGATCTCACAATGATGTCATATATAATGACCGCCGATGACATCACATTATAAACACACCCCAATGACACCACACTGACACCACATATAATGACCCCCGGTGACATCACATTATAAACACACCCCAATGACACCACACTGACATCACATATAATAGATACTCTCCAATACATAATACTGACCTCACAATGATGTCATATATAATGACCGCCGAACACATCACATTATAAACACACCCCAATGACACCACACTGACACCACATATAATGATCCCAGGTGACATCACATTATAAACACATCCCAATGACACCACACTGACATCACATATAATGACCCCCGGTGACATCACATTATAAACACATCCCAATGACACCACACTGACATCACATATAATGACTCCGGGTGACATCACATTATAAACACACCACAATGACACCACACTGACATCACATATAATAGATACTCTCTAATACATAATACTGACCTCACAATGATGTCACATATAATGACCCCGGGTGACATCACATTATAAACACATCCCAATGACACCACACTGACATCACATATAATGATCCCGGGTGACATCACATTATAAACACACCCCAATGACCCCGGGTGACATCACATTATAAACACATCCCAATGACATCATATACACACCTTGGTGATGTTGGCCATAGGATACCTCACATGAAACCTATATATGATACTCATAGCCCATGAACTGACCATATCTCTCCTTATTGCAGATCCTGGCTCTATGGTATATAAGTCCCTCCAGGAAGACCCTCCTAGTTACAATGTCATCGCACCATTTGCTCCTCCAGATACCTACCCACCGACCGCCCCCAGCCCGGAGATTATGGGCATAACATCAGGTCTGGAGCTTCTACTCCAGGTAATTTGACTATCAACCAATCTGACCACCAATGCCACCCATTATCTAATCATCGATGTCCTGTGTCCACCCTCCTGTGTTTGTCTGGCCATTGGCCTGAATCCTGTGCCTGGTGTCATGTGTCTTAATGTCTGTGACCTTCTTAGATTATTATGACTACCAGACTGTCACTAATGGGAAGAACCCCAAATATTGGACAGGGGGTGACCATTCACCAGACGGTCACTAATGGGAAGAACCCTAAATACTGAACAGGGGGTGACCATTCACCAGGCTGTCATCTTTGGGAAGATCCCTAAATATTGGACACGGGGTGACCATTCACCAGTCTGTCATCTTTGGAAAGATCCCTAAATATTGGACATGGGGTGACCATTCACCAATCTGTTGTTTTTTGGGGATCTTTAAATATTGGACAAAGGGTGACCATTGACCAGTCTGTGATCTGTGGGTGGATCCCTAAATATTGGACAGGGGGTGACCATTCACTACTCTATCATCATTGAGAGGATCCCTAAATACTGGACAGGGGTGATCATTCACTAGTCTATCATCTTTGAAAGGATCTCTAAATATTGGACAGGGGGTGACCATTCACCAGACTGTCATCTTTGGGAGGATCCCTAAATATTGGACATGGGGTGACCATTCACCAGTCTGTCATCTTTGGAATGATCCCTAAATATTGGACAGGGGATGATCATTCACTAGTCTATAAACATTAGGAAGATCCCTAAATATTGGACAGGGGGTGACCATTCACCAGACTGTCATCTTTGGGAGGATCCCTAAATATTGGACAGGGGGCGATCAGTCACTAGTCTATCATCTTTGGGAGGATCCATAAATATTGGATATGGGGTGACCATTCACTAGACTGTCATTTTTGGGATGATCCCTACATATTGGACATGGGGTGACCATTCACCATTCTGTCATCTTTGGTTGGATCCCTAAGTATAGGACATGGGGTGATCAGTCACTAGTCTATAATCTTTGGGAGGATCCCTAAATATTGGACAGGGGGTGACCATTCACCAGTCTGTCATCTTTGGTTGGATCCCTAAATATTGGACGGGGTGACCATTCACCAGACTGTCATCTTTGGAAAGATCCCTAAATATTGGACATGGGGTGATCATTCACTAGTCTATAAACATTGGGAAGATCCCTAAAAATTGGACAGGGGGTGACCATTCACCAGTCTGTCATCTTTGGGAGGATCCCTAAATATTGGAGATGGGGTGACCATTCACCAGTCTGTCATCTTTGGTTGGATCCCTAAATATTGGACATGGGGTGACCATTCACCAGTCTGTCATCTTTGGTTGGATCCCTAAATATTGGACATGGGGTGACCATTCACCAGTCTGTCATCTTTGGTTGGATCCCTAAATATTGGACATGGGGTGACCATTCACCCGTCTGTCATCTTTGGTTGGATCCCTAAATATTGGACATGGGGTGACCATTCACCAGTCTGTCATCTTTGGTTGGATCCCTAAATATTGGACATGGGGTGACCATTCACCAGACTGTCATCTTTGGGAGGATCCCTACATATTGGACATGGGGTGACCATTCACCAGACTGTCATCTTTGGTTGGATCCCTACATATTGGACATGGGGTGACCATTCACCAGTCTGTCATCTTTGGTTGGATCCCTACATATTGGACATGGGGTGACCATTCACCAGACTGTCATCTTTGGTTGGATCCCTACATATTGGACATGGGGTGACCATTCACCAGTCTGTCATCTTTGGTTGGATCCCTAAATATTGGACATGGGGTGACCATTCACCCGTCTGTCATCTTTGGTTGGATCCCTAAATATTGGACATGGGGTGACCATTCACCAGTCTGTCATCTTTGGTTGGATCCCTAAATATTGGACATGGGGTGACCATTCACCAGACTGTCATCTTTGGGAGGATCCCTACATATTGGACATGGGGTGACCATTCACCAGACTGTCATCTTTGGTTGGATCCCTACATATTGGACATGGGGTGACCATTCACCAGTCTGTCATCTTTGGTTGGATCCCTACATATTGGACATGGGGTGACCATTCACCAGACTGTCATCTTTGGTTGGATCCCTACATATTGGACATGGGGTGACCATTCACCAGTCTGTCATCTTTGGTTGGATCCCTAAATATTGGACATGGGGTGACCATTCACCAGACTGTCATCTTTGGGAGGATCCCTACATATTGGACATGGGGTGACCATTCACCAGTCTGTCATCTTTGGTTGGATCCCTAAATATTGGACATGGGGTGACCATTCACCAGACTGTCATCTTTGGGAGGATCCCTACATATTGGACATGGGGTGACCATTCACCAGTCTGTCATCTTTGGTTGGATCCCTAAATATTGGACATGGGGTGACCATTCACCAGTCTGTCATCTTTGGTTGGATCCCTAAATATTGGACATGGGGTGACCATTCACCAGACTGTCATCTTTGGGAGGATCCCTACATATTGGACATGGGGTGACCATTCACCAGACTGTCATCTTTGGTTGGATCCCTAAATATTGGACATGGGGTGACCATTCACCAGACTGTCATCTTTGGGAGGATCCCTAAATATTGGACATGGGGTGACCATTCACCAGTCTGTCATCTTTGGAAAGATCCCTAAATAGTGGACAGGGGATGATCATTCACTAGTCTATAAACATTAGGAAGATCCCTAAATATTGGACAGGGGGTGACCATTCACCAGACTGTCATCTTTGGGAGGATCCCTAAATATTGGACAGGGGGCGATCAGTCACTAGTCTATCATCTTTGGGAGGATCCATAAATATTGGATATGGGGTGACCATTCACTAGACTGTCATTTTTGGGATGATCCCTACATATTGGACATGGGGTGACCATTCACCATTCTGTCATCTTTGGTTGGATCCCTAAGTATAGGACATGGGGTGATCAGTCACTAGTCTATAATCTTTGGGAGGATCCCTAAATATTGGACGGGTGACCATTCACCAGACTGTCATCTTTGGAAAGATCCCTAAATATTGGACATGGGGTGATCATTCACTAGTCTATAAACATTGGGAAGATCCCTAAAAATTGGACAGGGGGTGACCATTCACCAGTCTGTCATCTTTGGGAGGATCCCTAAATATTGGACATGGGGTGACCATTCACCAGTCTGTCATCTTTGGTTGGATCCCTAAATATTGGAGATGGGGTGACCATTCACCATTCTGTCATCTTTGGTTGGATCCCTAAGTATAGGACATGGGGTGACCATTCACCAGTCTGTCATCTTTGGTTGGATCCCTAAATATTGGACATGGGGTGACCATTCACCAGTCTGTCATCTTTGGTTGGATCCCTAAATATTGGACATGGGGTGACCATTCACCAGACTGTCATCTTTGGGAGGATCCCTACATATTGGACATGGGGTGACCATTCACCAGACTATCATCTTTGGGAGGATCCCTACATATTGGACATGGGGTGACCATTCACCAGACTGTCATCTTTGGGAGGATCCCTACATATGGACATGGGGTGACCATTCACCAGACTGTCATCTTTGGGAGGATCCCTAAATATTGGACATGGGGTGACCATTCACCAGTCTGTCATCTTTGGGAGGATCCCTACATATTGGACATGGGGTGACCATTCACCAGACTGTCATCTTTGGGAGGATCCCTAAATATTGGACATGGGGTGACCATTCACCAGTCTGTCATCTTTGGGAGGATCCCTACATATTGGACATGGGGTGACCATTCACCAGACTGTCATCTTTGGGAGGATCCCTACATATTGGACATGGGGTGACCATTCACCAGACTGTCATCTTTGGGAGGATCCCTACATATTGGACATGGGGTGACCATTCACCAGACTGTCATCTTTGGTTGGATCCCTACATATTGGACATGGGGTGACCATTCACCAGTCTGTCATCTTTGGTTGGATCCCTAAATATTGGACATGGGGTGACCATTCACCAGACTGTCATCTTTGGGAGGATCCCTACATATTGGACATGGGGTGACCATTCACCAGACTGTCATCTTTGGTTGGATCCCTAAATATTGGACATGGGGTGACCATTCACCAGACTGTCATCTTTGGGAGGATCCCTACATATTGGACATGGGGTGACCATTCACCAGTCTGTCATCTTTGGTTGGATCCCTAAATATTGGACATGGGGTGACCATTCACCAGACTGTCATCTTTGGGAGGATCCCTACATATTGGACATGGGGTGACCATTCACCAGACTGTCATCTTTGGGAGGATCCCTAAATATTGGACATGGGGTGACCATTCACCAGACTGTCATCTTTGGGAGGATCCCTAAATATTGGACATGGGGTGACCATTCACCAGACTGTCATCTTTGGGAGGATCCCTAAATATTGGACATGGGGTGACCATTCACCAGACTGTCATCTTTGGGAGGATCCCTACATATTGGACATGGGGTGACCATTCACCAGACTGTCATCTTTGGTTGGATCCCTAAATATTGGACATGGGGTGACCATTCACCAGACTGTCATCTTTGGGAGGATCCCTAAATATTGGACATGGGGTGACCATTCACCAGTCTGTCATCTTTGGTTGGATCCCTAAATATTGGACATGGGGTGACCATTCACCAGACTGTCATCTTTGGGAGGATCCCTACATATTGGACATGGGGTGACCATTCACCAGTCTGTCATCTTTGGTTGGATCCCTAAATATTGGACATGGGGTGACCATTCACCAGTCTGTCATCTTTGGTTGGATCCCTACATATTGGACATGGGGTGACCATTCACCAGACTGTCATCTTTGGTTGGATCCCTACATATTGGACATGGGGTGACCATTCACCAGTCTGTCATCTTTGGTTGGATCCCTAAATATTGGACATGGGGTGACCATTCACCAGACTATCATCTTTGGGAGGATCCCTACATATTGGACATGGGGTGACCATTCACCAGACTATCATCTTTGGGAGGATCCCTACATATTGGACATGGGGTGACCATTCACCAGACTATCATCTTTGGGAGGATCCCTACATATTGGACATGGGGTGACCATTCACCAGACTGTCATCTTTGGGAGGATCCCTACATATGGACATGGGGTGACCATTCACCAGACTGTCATCTTTGGGAGGATCCCTACATATTGGACATGGGGTGACCATTCTCCAGACTGTCATCTTTGGGAGGATCCCTAAATATTGGACATGGGGTGACCATTCACCAGTCTGTGATCTTTGGGAGGATCCCTACATATTGGACATGGGGTGACCATTCACCAGACTGTCATCTTTGGGAGGATCCCTAAATATTGGACATGGGGTGACCATTCACCAGACTGTCATCTTTGGGAGGATCCCTACATATTGGACATGGGGTGACCATTCACCAGACTATCATCTTTGGGAGGATCCCTACATATTGGACATGGGGTGACCATTCACCAGACTGTCATCTTTGGGAGGATCCCTACATATGGACATGGGGTGACCATTCACCAGACTGTCATCTTTGGGAGGATCCCTAAATATTGGACATGGGGTGACCATTCACCAGTCTGTCATCTTTGGGAGGATCCCTACATATTGGACATGGGGTGACCATTCACCAGACTGTCATCTTTGGGAGGATCCCTAAATATTGGACATGGGGTGACCATTCACCAGTCTGTCATCTTTGGGAGGATCCCTACATATTGGACATGGGGTGACCATTCACCAGACTGTCATCTTTGGGAGGATCCCTACATATTGGACATGGGGTGACCATTCACCAGACTGTCATCTTTGGGAGGATCCCTACATATTGGACATGGGGTGACCATTCACCAGACTATCATCTTTGGGAGGATCCCTACATATTGGACATGGGGTGACCATTCACCAGACTGTCATCTTTGGGAGGATCCCTACATATGGACATGGGGTGACCATTCACCAGACTGTCATCTTTGGGAGGATCCCTAAATATTGGACATGGGGTGACCATTCACCAGTCTGTCATCTTTGGGAGGATCCCAACATATTGGACATGGGGTGACCATTCACCAGTCTGTCATCTTTGGGAGGATCCCTACATATTGGACATGGGGTGACCATTCACCAGACTGTCATCTTTGGGAGGATCCCTAAATATTGGACATGGGGTGACCATTCACTAGACTGTCATCTTTGGGAGGATCCCTACATATTGGACATGGGGTGACCATTCACCAGTCTGTCATCTTTAGGAGGATCCCTACATATTGGACATGGGGTGACCATTCACCAGACTGTCATCTTTGGGAGGATCCCTACATATTGGACATGGGGTGACCACTCACCAGACTGTCATCTTTGGGAGGATCCCTACATATTGGACATGGGGTGACCATTCACCAGTCTGTCATCTTTGGGAGGATCCCTACATATTGGACATGGGGTGACCATTCACCAGACTGTCATCTTTGGGAGGATCCCTAAATATTGGACATGGGGTGACCATTCACCAGACTGTCATCTTTGGGAGGATCCCTACATATTGGACATGGGGTGACCATTCACCAGACTGTCATCTTTGGGAGGATCCCTACATATTGGACATGGGGTGACCATTCACCAGACTGTCATCTTTGGGAGGATCCCTACATATTGGACATGGGGGTGACCATTCACCAGACTGTCATCTTTGGGAGGATCCCTACATATTGGACATGGGGTGACCATTCACCATGTTTAGACAGAACTATCCTTTTTCTTAGGTGTGAAGTTATTGTAACTGATGGCAGATGTGTAACATGGTGACCTGGCTGTCAGTTGCTGATGGTGGCATGTAGATAGCATTCGGGCCATTGGAGGGGAATCCATTCTCCTCATTTTGTTGATATTATGATCAGTTTTCTGTTGAGTGTCGCTGTCTCCGTCTCTCCTTGTCGGTCCACATTCCACCCACATCATGTTGATTCATGGTATTTCTGGAAAAAGATGATCACCTAATACCGGAATTTTTTGTTTCAGATTAACCAGTTAACTGTTCGGGAAAAATGTAAGAAAATTCCCTTTATTTTGTCTGCTCACAAGTTCCTCTCTGTCCATTTCTTCATCCATTCTCAACCAGGATTCTGTAGAACCCTGACTTTCCTCCAGAGGTTACCAGGAGTTCCTTGAGCTTTGGCTCAATCAAAAGTAAATCAATCAAAAGTAAAATATGACATAATTTAGTGGCAACATAGTTAAGGAGGAAGTTCTGCTTTAACGTACTGTCCAGCCTGAGCAATCCCTTTCCTATAAGCTGACCTCTTTACCTCCTCCATTGACTAAACCAGAATATTAAAAACCCACTCCCAGTGCGAGGCTGATTTCAGCTTTCAGCTGCTGTGTGTTACTCAGTATAAAGACAGATTTCAGGAAAATAAACCAAATGAAATGAAAACTTCTTACGGTCATATGACCACCTGGCCGTTATTGAGACTCCTGAAGAAGATGCAGTCAGCTGGGATGTTAAGAGGTTGTCGACAAAGTCATTCCAATCAATGGGCCTCATCCACTGATAATGGAGAGCCAGCTGTACATAGGAGAGTGAAGGACCAGATCTGGCACCTGGTGATGTGTTCTTCCAGGGCCAGTGTCCTCCAGCAGTTCCTCTGAGCCATATTGATCCCAAATCCCATTGTCTATAGATGAAAGGAAATGTTTGAAAGATCATCAATGGGCCTCATCCACCAATATTGGAGAGTTGGCTGTACATAGGAGAGTGGAGGACCAGATCTGGTACCTGGTGATGTGTTCTTCCAGGGCCAGTGTCCTCCAGCAGTTCCTCTGAGCCATATTGATCCCAAATCCCATTGTCTATAGATGAAAGGAAATATTCAAAATATCATCAATGGACCTCATCCACCAATATTGGAGAGTTGGCTGTACATAGGAGAGTGGAGGACCAGATCTGGTACCTGGTGATGTGTTCTTCCAGGGCCAGTGTCCTCCAGCAGTTCCTCTGAGCCATATTGATCCCAAATCACATTGTCTATAGATGAAAGGAAATGTTTGAAAGATCATCAATGGGCCTCATCCACCAATATTGGAGAGCCGGCTGTACATAGGAGAGTGGAGGACCAGATCTGGTACCTGGTGATGTGTGCTTCCAGGGCCAGTGTCCTCCAACCGCTCTTCTAAACCATATTGATCCCAAATTCCATCGTCTATAGATGTTGGGAAATGTCTGATATATCAACAATCATCAAAGCCTCATCCACCCATAATGGAGAGCTGGCTATTTATGGAGAAGCGGAGGATCGGATCTGGTACCTGGTGATGTGTGCTTCCAGTGTCCCCAACAGCTCCCGAGAGCCATATTGATCCCAAATCCCATTGTCTATAGATGACGGGGAATGTTCAATATATCATCAATGGTTTGTGATGCTGTATCCACCATTCAGAAGATGACCCCTTCCTGTCTTCTTTCCCACAGTTACCACATCCCAGGGCTGGGGGCGCTCCTTTGATGTGCTGAACAATGTCAGCCAACGAGTCTTCCAGATGGAAGAGAGGGTGGTGTGCTGTGGGCCGCTGTATGATGTGACCATCAGGGACAACGGTGGCATGGAGGTCATGCAGCTTCTGGAGAACTGTGGATGTACCTGCACCAGAGAGGTGGGGATGTGCATATACAGTATACATAAAATATACTCCTGCTAGGTATATACTGTGTTGTAGGGGTGCTCAGCACGGCTCAAGCATTAAAGCCCATGAATACCGCCAGATGTGCTCCAGGTTCCCACCACTGCAGCGGGTGACGCAGCACACAGAGCCGTCTTGTGTTCTCAGACGTCCTCGCCCGTTGTCAGGATAAAGAGGACAAAGTCAGAACCTGGGGGAGACGTAACACAGACAGAGTTATGATTGGATAACGAAGATGTCCATAGAAACAACATAAACCAGACCGGACTCAGCGCTGATCCCAGCACAGGATTGGACCCATGTTTCCTTACCCCCTCCCCCCATCACCACCATCCACACTATGAAACTTATCATTGTATGGGCCATTTTTTCCCCACGCATTATTGAGATTCTCACATAGAGCAGCCAATTCATTTCAGAGCTTCCCTACGCATGACAAACGCATGGACCTTGTACATTCTGTAGCAGTATATATATATATACAGTGTGGAGCCACCTTCTCACGTGTATGTGCCCCCTGGTGGACATATGTATGCATTGTATAGTACAGTATGAGATATATATATATACTGTATATATTCAGGGTCTACTCATATACAGTGTGTAGCCAACTTCTAACATGTGCCCCCTGCTGGACATATGCCTGTATAGTATAGCACATTTATATATATATATATACTCTGTATAGTCACCTTCTCACATGTATGTGCCTCCTGGTGGACATGTCTGTGCATTG
The DNA here is from genome assembly GCF_062004578.1 of Staurois parvus. Lineage (NCBI taxonomy): Eukaryota > Metazoa > Chordata > Amphibia > Anura > Ranidae > Staurois > Staurois parvus. The sequence continues at coordinate 697,286 of NW_028318308.1, read as the reverse complement.
TATAGTGTAGTGTAATATATATATATATATACTGTATATATTCACGGTCTACTCATATACAGTGTGGAGCCACCTTCTCACATGTGCCCCCTGGTGGACATATGTATGCATTGCATAGTGTAGTGTAATATATATATATACTGCACAGTCACCTTCTCACGTGTATGTGCCTCCTGGTGGACATATGTATGCATTGTATAGTACAGTATGAGATATATATATATATATACTGTATATATTCAGGGTCTACTCATATACAGTGTGTAGCCAACTTCTAACATGTGCCCCCTGCTGGACATATGCCTGTATAGTATAGCACATTTATATATACAGTTGTGGCCAAAATTATTCAACCCCCACTGAAATTGAGTGTTTTGGCCAGTTTGACATTGCTTTTGATCATTCAGTCATCTTGCTTACATTTACATTAAAGAGGCACTTGTAGGTCAGACAAATATAACATAACAGTTATAATGAAATAACCACAAATGTCTTTTCTGTGCTCACAGCATTATCAGTTTTATTCAACCCCCAAGTGACATTCAATCTTAGTACTTAGTACAGCATCCTTTTACAGTTATAACAGCTTTTAAACGTGAAGCATAGCTTGACACAAGTGTCTTGCAGCGATCTACGGGTATCTTCGCCCATTCTTCATGGGCAAAGGCCTCCAGTTCAGTCACATTCTTAGGCTTGCGCACTGCAACTGCTTTCTTTAAGTCCCACCAGAGGTTCTCAATCGGATTTAAGTCTGGTGACTGCGATGGCCACTCCAAAATGTTCCAGCCTTTCCTCTGCAACCATGCTCTAGTGGACTTGGAGGTATGCTTGGGATCATTGTCCTGTTGAAAGGTCCAACGTCTCCCAAGCCTCAGGTGTGTGACGGACTGCATCACGTTTCCATCCAATATCTCCTGGTACTGAAGAGAATTCATGGTACCTTGCACACGCTGAAGCTTCCCTGTACCTGCAGAAGCAAAACAGCCCCAAAGCATGATTGACCCTCCACCATGCTTCACAGTAGGCAAGGTGTTCTTTTCATCATAGGCCTTGTTCTTCCTCCTCCAAACATAGCGTTGATCCATGGGCCCAAACAGTTCTAATTTTGTTTCATCAGTCCACAGAACACTATCCCACAACTTTTGTGGTTTGTCCACATGGCTTTTGGCATACTGCAGTCGACTCTTCTTATTCTTTGGAGACAGCAAGGGGGTACGCCTGGGAGTTCTGGCACGGAGGCCTTCATTACGCAGTGTGCGTCTTATTGTCTGGGCTGAAACTTCTGTACCCACATCTGACAAATCTTTTCTCAGTTCCTCAGCAGTCACACGGGGACTTCTCTCCACTCTACGCTTCAGGTAGCGCACAGCAGTCGAAGTCAGCATCTTCTTTCTGCCACGACCAGGTAGCGTTTCAACAGTGCCCTTTGCCTTGAATTTGCGAATGATGCTTCCTAAGGTGTCTCTTGGTATGTTTAACATCTTTGCAATCTTCTTATAGCCATTGCCCTTCCTGTGAAGAGAAATCACCTCTTCTCTTGTCTTCCTGGACCATTCTCTTGCCTTCACCATGTTTGTAACCACACCAGTAAATGTCTAGAAGGAGCTGAGTATCACAGTCATTTTAAAGCTGCCTAATTGGTGCTTATTATGCTTGATTGCTGCTCGGTGACATCCACAGGTGTTTTCAATACCTGATGGAAAGCACCTGTATGAACCTCTGTTCTTCAGAGTGGTAGTCTTTAAGGGGTTGAATAATTGTGGCAATGAAGAAACCACATAAGAACCATTTACTACTGTATTACATAAACAATTGATGTCATTTTAGTTGCATTTGGGTAGTTACAACGTCCTTGTAGGATTTGATTCTGAATACAATTCCAAATGTACACTATAGTCCCTAAACCCCTTTACAGCATTGGGGGTTGAATAATTTTGGCCACAACTGTATATATATACTCTGTATAGTCACCTTCTCACATGTATGTGCCTCCTGGTAGACATATCTGTGCATTGTATAGTACAGTATGATATATATTATTATACAGTATTTATATAGCGGCAGAAGGTTTGCCCAGCGCTGTACATTAGTGGGGGACAGAACATGAGACAATACAGTAACAATACAAAACACGAGGGGTGCGAGGGCTCTGCTCTTTCGAGCTTATATATATATATATACTGTATATATTGAGGGTCTAGTCATATACAGTGTATAGTCACATTCTCACACACGCCCCCTGGTGGACATATGTATGCATTGCATACTATAGTGTAATATATATATCCACAACACTGCCCCCAGCTACATCGCCAACCTCACCCACAGATATCACCCAAATCGCCCACTCCGCTCCTCCCATGATATCCTCCTCTCTAGCTCCCTCGTCACCTCCTGCCACACTCGCCTCCAGGACTTCTCCAGAGCCTCTCCCATCCTCCAGAACTCCCTACCACAGCATGTCCGGTCAGCCCCCACCCTGTCTGCCTTTAGGCGATCTTTGAAAACTCACTTCTTCAGGGAAGCCCACCCCACCCCCACCTAAGACCTGTACTTGAATCACCTCCACCAGATCATCCCCCGCAGCTATCCCCTCCCCCTTCCTTTAGATAGTAAGCTCCACGAGTTGGGCCCTCCTATTCCTTCTGTACTGAAATGTATTGTAATTGTACCGCCCCCCTTATATTGTACAGCGCTGCGCAAACTGTTGGCGCCATAAATCCTGTATAATAATAGAGAGAGAGAGAGAGAGTAGATTCACCATCTCACATGTGCCCCCTGGTGGACATTTGTATGCACTGTATACTAGAGAACTTTATATTTATTACAGGTATTTATATAGCACCATCAATTTACATCCACATCAGTCCCTAATCCTCAAGGGGCGTACGATCTAAGGTCCCTAACCGTCAAGGGGCGTACAATCTAAGGGCCCTAACCCTCAAGGGACGTACAATCTAAGGTCCCTAACCCTCAAGGGGCGTACGATCTAAGGTCCCTAACCCTCAAGGGGCGTACAATCTAAGGGCCCTAACCCTCAAGGGGCGTACGATCTAAGGGCCCTAACCCTCAAGGGGCGTACAATCCAAGGTCCCTAACCCTCAAGGGGCGTACAATCTAAGGTCCCTAACCCTCAAGGGGCGTACAATCTAGGGTCCCTAACCCTCAAGGGGCGTGCAATCTAAGGTCCCTAACCCTCAAGGGGCGTACAATCTAAGGTCCCTAACCCTCAAGGGGCGTACAATCTAGGGTCCCTAACCCTCAAGGGGCGTACAATCTAAGGGCCCTAACCCTCAAGGGGCGTACAATCTAAGGTTCCTAACCCTCAAGGGGCGTACGATCTAAGGTCCCTAACCCTCAAGGGGCGTACAATCCAAGGTCCCTAACCCTCAAGGGGCGTACAATCTAAGGTCCCTAACCCTCAAGGGGCATACAATCTAAGGTCCCTAACCCTCAAGGGGCGTACAATCTATGGTCCCTTACCCTCAAGGGGCGTACAATCTAAGGTCCCTTACCCTCAAGGGGCGTACAATCTAAGGTCCCTAACCCTCAAGGGGCGTACAATCTAAGGTCCCTAACCCTCAAGGGGCGTACAATCTAAGGTCCCTAACCCTCAAGGGGCGTACAATCTAAGGTCCCTAACCCTCAAGGGGCGTACAATCTAAGGTCCCTTACCCTCAAGGGGCGTACAATCTAAGGTCCCTTACCCTCAAGGGGCGTACAATCTAAGGTCCCTAACCTTCAAGGGGCGTACAATCTAAGGTCCCTAACCCTCAAGGGGCGTACAATCTAAGGTCCCCAACCCTCAAGGGGAGTACAATCTAAGGTCCCTAACCCTCAGGGGGGCGTACAATGTAAGGTCCCTAACCCTCAAGGGGCGTACGATCTAAGGTCCCTACAATATAAGGTCCCTAACCCTCAAGGGGCGTACAATCTAGGGTCCCTAACTCACATTCATACATACACATACTAGGTCCAGTTATAGACAGGAGCCAATTCACCTACCAGAACATCTTTGGAGTGTGGAAGGAAACCCACACAGGCACAGGGAGAACATGCGAATTCCAGGCAAGTGGTACCATGGTTGGGATTCAAACCCATAACCCTAGTACTGCCAGGTGGAACAGCTAACCATTTAGCCGCTGTGTATTGAATTCACAGTTAGGTCCATATATATTTGGACACAGGCACAATTTTAGTTTTCTTCAGGTATTGACCAAAACATATTCCAGCTCTAGTTCTATAATGGATATGGGCTGAAAGTGTGCACTCTCAGGTTTAATTTGAGGGTATGTACATCCACATTGGAGGAAGGGATTAGGAATTACAGCTCTTAAGAGTAGCCACCCCCCCTTTTTCAAGGGACCAAAAACAAATGGATAATTGAATCAAAAGCTGTTTCATGGCCAGGTGTGGGCTACTCCTTCATTATTTCTTCATCAATTAAGCAGGTAAAAAGTCTGGAGTTGATTCTAAGTGCAGGATTTGCATTTGGAATCTATTGCTGTGAACCTCCATCATGCGTTCAAAGGAGCCGTCCATCCAAGTGACAGAGGCCATTGTAAGGCACCATGTCATGTGTGCTCCCTGCTGGACCTGTATATATATAGTATAGTATACAGTATCTCCCAGAAGTGAGTCTCCCTCCCCCAGACTGTATACAATGTATATACATACAGTCAGGTCCATAAATATTGGGACATGGACACAATTCTAACATTTTTGGCTCTATACACCACCACAATGGATTTGAAATGAAAGGAACAAGATGTGCTTTAACTGCAGACTGTCAGCTTTAATTTGAGGGTATTTACATCCAAATCAGGTGAACGGTGTAGGAATTACAACAGTTTGCATATGTGCCTCCCACTTGTTAAGGGACCAAAAGTAATGGGACACTTGGCTTCTCAGCTGTTCCATGGCCAGGTGTGTGTTATTCCCTCCTTATCCCAATTACAATGAGCAGATAAAAGGTCCAGAGTTCATTTCAAGTGTGCTATTTGCATTTGGAATATGTTGCTGTCAACTCTCAAGATGAGATCCAAAGAGCTGTCACCATCAGTGAAGCCATCATTAGGCTGAAAAAACAAAACAAACCCATCAGAGAGATAGCAAAAACATTAGGCGTGGCCAAAACAACTGTTTGGAACATTCTTAAAAAGAAGAAACGCAACTGTGAGCTCAGCAACACCAAAAGACCCGGAAGACCACAGAAAACAACTGTGGTGGATGACCGAAGAATTCTTTCCCTGGTGAAGAAAACACCCTTCACAACAGTTGGCCGGATCAAGAACACCCTCCAGGAGGTAGGTGTATGTGTGTCAAAGTCACCAATCAAGAGAAGACTTCACCAGAGTGAATACAGAGGGTTCACCACAAGATGGAAACCATTGGTGAGCCTCAAACACAGGAAGGCCAGATTAGAGTTTGCCAAACGACATGTAAAAAAGCCTTCACAGTTCTGGAACAACATCCTATGGAGAGATGAGACCGACATCAACTTGTACCAGAGTGATGGGAAGAGAAGAGTATGGAGAAGGAACTGCTCATGGTCCTCAGCATACCACCTCATCAGTGATCATGGTGGTGGTAGTGTCATGGCGTGGGCATGTATGGCTGCCAATGGAACTGCTTCTCTTGTATTTATTGATGATGTGACGGCTGACAGAAGCAGCCGGATGAATTGTGAAGTGTTTCGGGAATATTATCGGCTCATATTCAGCCAAATGCTTCACAACTCATTGGACGCTTCACAGTGCAGATGGACAATGACCCAAAGCAGACTGCAAAAGACACCAAAGAGTTTTTTAAGGGAAAGAAGTGGAATGTTCTGCAATGGCCAAGTCAATCACCTGACCTGAATCCGATTGAGCATTTCACTTGCTGAAGACAGAACTGAAGGGAAAATGCCCCAAGAACAAGCAGGAACTGAAGACAGTTGCAGTAAAGGCCTGGCAGAGCATCACCAGGGATGACACCCAGCGTCTGGTGATGTCTATGCGTTCCACACTTCAGGCTGTCATTGACTGCAAAGGATTTGCAACCAAGTATTAAAAAGTGAAAGTTTGATTCATGATTATTATTCTGTCCCATTACTTTTGGTCCCTTAACAAGTGGGAGGCACAAATGCAAACTGTTGTAATTCCTACACCGTTCACCTGATTTGGATGTAAATACCCTCAAATTAAAGCTGACAGTCTGCAGTTAAAGCACATCTTGTTCATTTCAAATCTATTGTGGTATATAGAGCCAAAAATGTTAGAATTGTGTCCATGTCCCAATATTTATGGACCTGACTGTATATACAGTATCTCCCAGAAGTGAATCCCCCCTCCCCCAGACTGTATACAATGTATATATATACAGTATCTCCCAGAAGTGAATCCCCCTCCCCCTCACATTTGTGTAAATATTTGATTCTCTCTTTTCATGTGACAACACAGAAGAAATGACACTTTGTTACAATGTGACGTAGTCAATGTACAGTTTGTATAACATGGAAATTTGCTGTCCCCTCAAAATAACTCAACACACCTCCATTAATGTCTAAACTGCTGGCAACAAAAGTGAGTCCACCCCTAAGTGACAAGGTCCAAATTGGGCCCAAAGTGTCAATATTTTGTGTGACCGCCATTATTTTCCAGCACTGCCTTAACCCTCTTGGGCATGGAGGTCACCAGAGCTTCACAGGGTGCCACTGGAGTCCTCTTCCACTCTTCCATGACGTCATCACGGAGCTGGTGGATGTTGGAGATCTTGCCCTCTACCTTCCATTTGAGGAGGCCCCACAGATGCTCAATAGGGTTTAGGTCTGGAGACATGCTTGGCCAGTCCATCACCTTTATCCTCAGCTTCTTTAGCAAGGCAGTGGTGGTCTTGGAGGTGTGTTTGGGGTCGTTATGTTGGAATACTGCCCTGCAGCCCAGTCTCCGGAGGGAGGGGATCATGCTCTGCTTCAGTATGTCACAGTACATGTTGGCCTTCATGGTTCCCTCAATGAACTGTATCTCCCCAGTGCCGGCAGCATTCATGCAGCCCCAGACCATGACACCCCCACCACCATGCGGCCCCAGACCATGACACCCCCACCACCATGGGGCCCCTGACCATGACACTCCCACCACCATACGGCCCCAGACCATGACACTCCCACCACCATGGGGCCCCTGACCATGACACTCCCACCACCATGGGGCCCCTGACCATGACACTCCCACCACCATGCGGCCCCAGACCATGACACCCCCACCACCATACGGCCCCAGATCATGACATTCCCACCACCATGGGGCCCCTGACCATGACACTCCCACCACCATGGGGCCCCTGACCATGACACTCCCACCACCATGCGGCCCCAGACCATGACACCCCCACCACCATACGGCCCCAGACCATGACACTCCCACCACCATGGGGCCCCTGACCATGACACTCCCACCACCATGGGGCCCCTGACCATGACATTCCCACCACCATGGGGCCCCTGACCATGACACCCCCACCACCATACGGCCCCAGACCATGACACTCCCACCACCATGGGGCCCCTGACCATGACACTCCCACCACCATGGGGCCCCTGACCATGACACTCCCACCACCATGCGGCCCCAGACCATGACACCCCCACCACCATACGGCCCCAGACCATGACACTCCCACCACCATACGGCCCCAGACCATGACACTCCCACCACCATGCAGCCCCAGACCATGACACTCCCACCACCATACGGCCCCAGACCATGACACTCCCACCACCATGCAGCCCCAGACCATGACACTCCCACCACCATGCGGCCCCAGACCATGACACCCCCACCACCATACGGCCCCAGACCATGACACTCCCACCACCATGCAGCCCCAGACCATGACACTCCCACCACCATGCTTGACTGTAGGCAAGACACACTTGTCTTTGTACTCCTCACCTGGTTGCCCCCACACACGCTTGACACCATCTGAACCAAATCAGTTGATGTTGGTGTCATCAGACCACAGGAGACGGTTCCAGTAATCCATGTCCTCAGTCTGATTGTCTTCAGCAAACTGTTTGCAGCTTTTTTGGTCATCATCTTTAGAAGAGGCTTCCTTCTGGGATGACAGCCATGCAGACCAATGTGATGCAGTGTGCAGAGTATGGTCTGAGCACTGACAGGCTGACCCCCCCCCCACCCCCACCCTTCACCCTCTGCAGCAATGCTGGCAGCACTCATATGTCTATTTCCCAAAGACAACCTCTGGATATGACGCTGAGCACGTGCACTCAACCCCTTTGGTGGACCATGGCGAGGCCTGTTCTGAGTGGAACCTGTCCTGTTACACCGCTGTATGGTCTTGGCCCCCGTGCTGCAGCTCAGTTTCAGGGTCTTTGCAATCTTCTTATAGCCTCGGCCATCTTTATGTAGACCAACAGATCCTTTTTTTTCAGATCCTCAGATAGTTCTTTGCCATGAGGTGCCATGTTGAACTTCCAGTGACCAGTATGAGAGAGTGAGAGCGATAACACCAAATGTAACCCCCCCCCGCTCCCCATTCACACCTGAGACCTTGTAACACTAACGAGTCACATGACCCCGGGGAGGGAAAATGGCTCATTGGGCCCAATTTGGACCTTGTCACTTAGGGGTGGAGACACTTTTGTTTCCAGCGGTTTAGACATTAATGGCGGTGTGTTGAGCTATTTTGAGGGGACAGCAAATTTCCATGTTATACAAACTGTACTCTGACTACGTCACATTGTAGCAAAGTGTCATTTCTTCAGTGTTGTCACATGAAGGGAGAGAATCAAATATTTACACAAATGTGAGGGGGAGGGGGGGCTCACTTCTGGGAGATACTGTATATATATACATTGTATACAGTCCGGGGGAGGGGGGGGCTCACTTCGGGGAGATACTATATATATATATACATTGTATACAGTCCGGGGGAGGGGGGGCTCACTTCTGGGAGATACTGTATATATATACATTGTATACAGTCCGGGGGAGGGGGGACTCACTTCTGGGAGATACTGTATATATATATACATTGTATACAGTCCGGGGGAGGGGGGGGCTCACTTCTGGGAGATACTGTATATATATATATTGTATACAGTCTGGGGGGAGGGGGGGCTCACTTCTGGGAGATACTATATATATATATACATTGTATACAGTCCGGGGGAGGGGAGACTCACTTCTGGGAGATACTATATATATATATACATTGTATACAGTCCGGGGGAGGGGAGACTCACTTCTGGGAGATACTATATATATATACATTGTATACAGTCCGGGGGAGGGGAGACTCACTTCTGGGAGATACTATATATATATACATTGTATACAGTCCGGGGGAGGGGGGGCTCACTTCTGGGAGATACTGTATATATATACATTGTATACAGTCCGGGGGAGGGGAGACTCACTTCTGGGAGATACTATATATATATACATTGTATACAGTCCGGGGGAGGGGGGGCTCACTTCGGGGGGATACTGTATATATATACATTGTATACAGTCCGGGGGAGGGGGGGCTCACGTCTGGGAGATGCTGTATATATATATACATTGTATACAGTCCGGGGGAGGGGGGGACTCACTTCTGGGAGATACTGTATATATATATATACATTGTATACAGTCCGGGGGAGGGGGGGACTCACTTCGGGGGGATACTGTATATATATACATTGTATACAGTCCGGGGGAGGGGGGACCCACGTCTGGGAGATGCTGTATATACAGTGTATAGTCACCTTGTCATGTTGCTCTCTGGAGAACTGAATGGGAAAAAGTCCAAATGTTTGTTTGAATGCCCCAACAGTCAGAGTTTGGTCCACACTTGGGTTCAGAATGACCTGCTGACTCTTCCCTACTCAAATGTAAAATGAGACTGTCAGAGACTGCTTACATGTAACATGAGACTGTCAGAGACTGCTTACATGTAACATGAGACTGTCAGAGACTGCTTACATGTAACATGAGACTGTCAGAGACTGCTTATATGTAACATGAGACTGTCAGAGACTGCTTACATGGAGCATGAGATTGTCAGAGACTGCTTACATGGAGCATGAGACTGTCAGAGACTGCTTACATGTAACATGAGACTGTCAGAGACTGCTTACATGTAACATGAGACTGTCAGAGACTGCTTACATGGAGCATGAGATTGTCAGAGACTGCTTACATGGAGCATGAGACTGTCAGAGACTGCTTACATGTAACATGAGACTGTCAGAGACTGCTTACATGTAACATGAGACTGTCAGAGACTGCTTACATGGAGCATGAGACTGTCAGAGACTGCTTACATGTAACATGAGACTGTCAGAGACTGCTTACATGGAGCATGAGACTGTCAGAGACTGCTTACATGGAGCATGAGATTGTCAGAGACTGCTTACATGGAGCATGAGACTGTCAGAGACTGCTTACATGTAACATGAGACTGTCAGAGACTGCTTACATGTAACATGAGACTGTCAGAGACTGCTTACATGGAGCATGAGATTGTCAGAGACTGCTTACATGGAGCATGAGACTGTCAGAGACTGCTTACATGTAACATGAGACTGTCAGAGACTGCTTACATGTAACATGAGACTGTCAGAGACTGCTTACATGGAGCATGAGACTGTCAGAGACTGCTTACATGTAACATGAGACTGTCAGAGACTGCTTACATGGAGCATGAGACTGTCAGAGACTGCTTACATGTAACATGAGACTGTCAGAGACTGCTTACATGGAGCATGAGACTGTCAGAGACTGCTTACATGGATAATGAGACTGTCAGAGACAGCTTACATGGATAATGAGACTGTCAGAGACTGCTTACATGTAACATGAGACTGTCAGAGACTGCTTACATGTAACATGAGACTGTCAGAGACTGCTTACATGGATAATGAGACTGTCAGAGACTGCTTACATGTAACATGAGACTGTCAGAGACTGCTTACATGTAACATGAGACTGTCAGAGACTGCTTACATGGAGCATGAGACTGTCAGAGACTGCTTACATGGAGCATGAGACTGTCAGAGACTGCTTACATGGATTGTTGTCTGTTCCCATGGTAGTGCCAGGCTACTGGTGTCTCTTATTTCCAAATTCTCACAATTTAGCCTCAAAAAATACCAGAAAAAAATCAAGACTCGCCAACTGTAGCTCTCCTCGGGGTCCTGCACTACGTTTAGGGTTCGTGGACCTCCCGCCAGGGTCACCTATCGCTCAGAGATCTGAACCTCCTCATCCCGATGGGTCAGGTGTTCACAAACATTTGGCTATGTACATGAATATGGGGCGTGGAGGCGAGATGACCGGGTCTCTGATTACAGGTGGAGGTTCAGCAAGAGGCACCATAAATATAACGTATCGCTGAACGTATACCATCTGCCAAGTGACCAAAAACCAGACATCAGAAAAGGGGGGGCGTGAAAAGGGATTCACAAGAAGAGCGGTGACATCACGGACAGGAAGCCATACCCAAGCATTTCCCAAACAATGAAGCTTGATTACAAACAATGCAGATACAGACATTGAGGAAGATCCCTGAGATATCCATCACAAGATGAGACCACACAGAGAAGTGTGACCTAAAACCAAGATATCGGTATAAACGGACGTCCTGACCGGCATGGATGTACAGTGCTGGTATGTGATGACACTCAGTCTAGTGCATGAGCAGCACTGACACACCGGTCACACCACCATGTAGGGGATGTATGCAAACATTGTACCATAGTAGGCTATACATCAGACATGCAATGAAGTATAACAGGTACCAGTAACCACTTCCCGTCCGGCCGTTCTATATAAACGAGCGCATTGCAGGGGGGGGGGGGGGGGTGAACGGCCTGCCCGCACCCTGCTTGTGCGCACTCCCTGGGAGCGCTCTACTGCAATCCGGTGCCCACTGTGTCCTTTGGACACAATGGAACACCGATCATCGTACGGGACCTCTATGTGAGGTCCCAATAATGTGATCACGGATTGGCCAATCAGTGATCACATGCAGAGTAGTAAGCAAGATGTCACTTCCTGACATCATTGCCTACTACGTGTGAAATCTGTGAATGATCACAAAGGTCACATGGTACAGGGCCATTCACAACAGCCTGGTATCATGTGACAAGCTGTGACCAATCACAGCTCACACAGTATTTCTCAATGGCTGCAGGAATGCAGACAGAGAGAAGGAGAAATGATTAATTTTACAGCCTTTATGGATGTAAAAGCAATCAGTGTGAAAAAAAAAATCTTCATCACCCCCCACAAGTAGTACAGTGTCACCATGGTAACACTGTCCTGATAGGGTGACAGTATGTAGAAAAATAATAATAATAATAATAATAATATAAAAAACATAAAATAAAAATGTAAAAAAAAAATTAAAAATGATATTTTTTGGTTATAAACTAATTTGGGTTATTTTTTTTTTACCAAAAAGATAACGGAATACATTTTGGCTGAGATTTATGAGGAAATATTATTTATTTGCAAAATTGTATAAGAAAAACACTTTTTTTCAAAATCTTTGGACTTTTTCACTGAAAAAATTAGTGATGGTTCAAAAAATAGTGCTAGTGGGCAAAATGAGTGGTATAAATCTTATATAGAGACCGTCGTCCACAACAGTATGATGGAATAAACGTAGTGACCGTGGTGATATCTCCATATAACAGCCGTCGTCTGTAGTTGAAGTGGCCGGGCCCTGCCAATACAATATAGAGATTCTTCACCGCCAATACAAAAGGGATAACAGGCGCATGGTGTGGCAGTCCATGTATGTGTGATGAGTTCCAAATGGGCAGGGGTGAAGGTAGTCCAGTAGGCACTAAGGGCAAGCTGCGTAGGAGCGACGCATAACTCTGCAGAAGGGAAACAAAGAAACCCAGCGCCTCTAAGTGTGTACTGTGAAGGTATTTCATAGAAAGAGAAGTAGTGACTCACATCTTAGAAAATAAAAACCGGCTCATGGGTAGGAGGGTGAGACGTGTGTAGCCAGGTGTTGTTGTGTGTCTGATCCAGAGAGGAGATCGAATGAGTCCGCCAGCAGGGGGTGCTGTGCATGTGCAACATGGATGGTAAGCCTGGTGGAATCTCCAAGGTGTCTGCCAGCAGATGGTGCTGTACATATGTAGCACGGATGGTGGAGCCTGGCAGAGTCTCCAAGATGTCCGGGATCAGCACATGTGGCGTCTGACAACATCTGGCTACAGAGGTCTCACCCTCTTACCCATGAGCCGGTTTTTAAAGGGGAGTGTAGGGGTGTCCATGCCGTGTAATAGGAGTAGGGTTCTGTAGTACAGAGTGTAGGGGTGTCCATGCCGTGTAATAAGAGTAGGGTTCTGTAGTACAGAGTGTAGGGGTGTCCATGCCGTGTAATAGGAGTAGGGTTCTGTAGTACAGAGTGTAGGCGTGTCCATGCCGTGTAATAAGAGTAGGGTTCTGTAGTACAGAGTGTAGGCGTGTCCATGCCGTGTAATAAGAGTAGGGTTCTGTAGTACAGAGTGTAGGGGTGTCCATGCCGTGTAATAAGAGTAGGGTTCTGTAGTACAGAATGTAGGCGTGTCCATGCCGTGTAATAGAAGTAGGGTTCTATAGTACAGAGTGTAGGCGTGTCCATGCCGTGTAATAGAAGTAGGGTTCTGTAGTACAGAGTGTAGGCGTGTCCATGCCGTGTAATAAGAGTAGGGTTCTGTAGTACAGAGTGTAGGGGTGTCCACGCCGTGTAATAAGAGTAGGGTTCTGTAGTACAGAGTGTAGGCGTGTCCATGCCGTGTAATAAGAGTTGGGTTCTATAGTACAGAGTGTAGGCGTGTCCATGCCGTGTAATAGAGAGTAGGGTTCTGTAGTACAGAGTGTAGGCGTGTCCATGCCATGTAATAGAAGTAGGGTTCTATAGTACAGAGTGTAGGCGTGTCCATGCCGTGTAATAAGAGTAGGGTTCTGTAGTACAGAGTGTAGGCGTGTCCATGCCGTGTAATAGAAGTAGGGTTCTATAGTACAGAGTGTAGGCGTGTCCATGCCGTGTAATAAGAGTAGGGTTCTGTAGTACAGAGTGTAGGCGTGTCCATGCCGTGTAATAGAAGTAGGGTTCTGCAGTACAGAGTGTAGGCGTGTCCATGCCGTGTAATAAGAGTAGGGTTCTGTAGTACAGAGTGTAGGCGTGTCCATGCCGTGTAATAGAAGTAGGGTTCTATAGTACAGAGTGTAGGCGTGTCCATGCCGTGTAATAAGAGTAGGGTTCTGTAGTACAGAGTGTAGGCGTGTCCATGCCGTGTAATAGAAGTAGGGTTCTGTAGTACAGAGTGTAGGCGTGTCCATGCCGTGTAATAGAAGTAGGGTTCTGCAGTACAGAGTGTAGGCGTGTCCATGCCGTGTAATAAGAGTAGGGTTCTGTAGTACAGAGTGTAGGCGTGTCCATGCCGTGTAATAGAAGTAGGGTTCTATAGTACAGAGTGTAGGCGTGTCCATGCCATGTAATGTAGGGTGCTCTGCCCCTTTCAGCAGAGGTAACATGATGTCCCCATCCTGTAGTAAATAGGTGACATGAAGAGAGTCAATGTGGTTGTCACTAAGTATATGAATACAATGACGGCCATTCGCCGCGCCTCCTTCCTTCAGTATTCCACTCACCACCCGTGCCAGGAATAAATGACAATGCATGGTCTCCCACAGATGGAGGTTCAGTGTCCCCCCGCCCATCCAATTGGATCAGTGAGGCTCCACTGGAACAACTTGGTGACCCACCTGTCCGTCATGAACGCCAGCAAAGAGGTCGTTCTGATCATTCTGGGGCCAAGCATGCAGACCAGCATCTTCGGAAACTCCACCTTCGAGGTAACGCAGCCGGCCCCTGCGGGGCGGTGTAGCTCGGTGGGCGTTATCACCCTCATTTCAGGTGACCCTTCTGTCTCCTTCTCAGGTGAAGTCTCGGGACGAGCAGCATGTTGTCGGGGTGATTCGGATGGAGAGCGGCAATTATGTCATCTCATTTCCGATGGATCTGGAGGTCACTATAAAAGCCATTCTCATGGGTGCCGCCATGTACCTGGTGAGTGATCTGATATTAGTAGTCACATGGGGGGGCCACCGGCACCCCAGGTTTGCAGAATGTCCTGTTCTGTGATGGCATCTAAAGCTCTGCCTACATTGTGGTCATACACACATGGGGACACATAGAAGGGAGGAGACATTAAAAGGAGTGGGCGGGGCTAAATGCCTGAGACTTACCGTGGCATGACTAAACCATGTCCCCTCATTCTGCGTGGTCTGCTATGTCTGTGGCCACGTTTAGTGTCGCATTTCCTATGTGCCCTTCTATAGTGCTACATGATGGGTTTTTTGCACCCCTATATAGTACCACCCCCCATATCTGTGCCGTTATAATGCCATCCTATTGGACCCATATATAATTCTGCCCCCTACAGTGGCGCCCCCTTTGTAGACCTCATGGCAATAACCAGCGATGAGGTTCAGCATGACCAAGGATTCACAGAGAATGCTGCAAGTTCAAAATTCTGAATTTTTTTCACAGGGGCTTGTTTGTTCCCAGAATGCATTGCATGGACTTCTGTTAAAGCGGGGGTCTCCAACAGTTTGTAAATGTTTGCTAGTTGAAAAAAAATTAGTCCTCCTTTCACATCACGAGCCCCTCCCCCCCGATCACATCCCTTTACATGAGATCTCCCTTGCAAATTAGAAGTCCCCATCGCATCAGAGTCCTCCATTTCATATCAGAAGTTCCCTTCACACCAGATCCCCTCCCCTGCATATCTACCCCCCTCCAATCATATTAGAGTCCCACTTCACATCAACGCTCCTCCCTTCACATAGGTTCTCCCTTTCAAATTAAAAGCCCCCATCACTTCAGAGTCCTCCATTTCATATCAGAAGTTCCCTTCACATCAGAAGCCCCCCATTTCAGCAGAGCTCCACCTTCCATCAGAGTGCCCTTTTCATATCAGATCTCTCTTTCAAAGCAGAAGCCATCATCACATCAGAGTCCTCCTTTTCTAATCAGAAGCCCCCTTCCCATCAGAAATCTCCCCCTTCCTATTAGAAGTCTCCCTCTTTAACATAAGAAGTCTTCCGCTTCCCATCGGAAGTCTCCCCCTTCCAATCAAAAGTCTCCCCCTTTCACATCAGAGGTCTCCCCCTTCCAATCAGATGTCTCCCCCTTTCATACCAGAAGTTCCACCTTTCCCATCAGATGTCTCCCCTTTCCCATCAGAAGTCCCCCCTTTCACATTAGAAGTCCCCCCTTCCCATCAGAAGTCTCCTCCTTTCCATCAGAAGTCTCCCCCTTTCACATCAGTAGCCTCCCCATTCCCATCAGAAGTCTCCCCCTTTCCCATCAGAAGTCTCTTCCTTTCCATCAGAAGTCTCCCCCTTTCCCATCAGAAGTCTCCTCCTTTCTATCAGAAGTCTCCCCCTTTCACATCAGTAGCCTCCCCATTCCCATCAGAAGTCTCCCCCATCCCATCAGAAGTCTCCCCCTTTCACAACAGAAATCTCCCCCTTCCCATCAGAAGTCTCCCCCTTTCACATCAGAAGTCTCCCCCTTCCCATCAGAAGTCTCCCCCTTTCCCATCAGAAGTCTTGCCTTTTCACATCAGAAGTCTCCCCTTCCCATCAGAAGTCTCCACCTTTCCCATCAGAAGTCTTGCCCTTTCACATCAGACGTATCCCCCTTCCCATCAGAAGTCTCCCCTTCCCATCAGAAGTCTCCCCCTTTCACATCAGAAATCTCCCCCTTCCCATCAGAAGTCTCCCCCTTTCACATCAGAAGTCTCCCCCTTTCACATCAGAAGTCTCCCCCTTCCCATTAGAAGTCTCCCCCTTCCCATCAAACGTCTCCCCCTTCCCATCAGAAGTCTCCCCCTTTCACATCAGAAATCTCCCCCTTCCCATCAGAAGTCTCCACCTTTCCCATCAGAAGTCTTGCCCTTTCACATCAGACGTATCCCCCTTCCCATCAGAAGTCTCCCCTTCCCATCAGAAGTCTCCCCCTTTCACATCAGAAATCTCCCCCTTCCCATCAGAAGTCTCCCCCTTTCACATCAGAAGTCTCCCCCTTTCACATCAGAAGTCTCCCCCTTCCCATTAGAAGTCTCCCCCTTCCCATCAAACGTCTCCCCCTTCCCATCAGAAGTCTCCCCCTTTCACATCAGAAATCTCCCCCTTCCCATCAAAAGTCTCCCCTTTTCACATCAGAAGTCACCCACTTTCACATCAGAAGTCTCCCCCTTTCACATCAAAAGTCACTCACTTCCCTTCAGAAGTCTCCCCCTTTCACACCAGAAGTCTCTCCCTTCCCATCAGAAGTCTTCCCCTTTTACATCAGTAGTCTCCCCCTTTCACATCAGATGTATCCCCCTTCCCATCAGAAGTATCCCCCTTCCCATCAGAAGTCTCCCCCTTTAAAAAAAAGAAGTCACCCCTTTCCCATCAAGTCCCAGCCTTCAAGAGGCCACATAGTACATTTCAGCCAATTCTCCCTCATTACAACTGTACTTCTGCCGGCCAATTGTACACAGCTGTATCCTCTGCAGTGTCTTTATTGTTGTACTAAAAACCCCAACCTTTGCTCTTTGTCTCTAGTACATTTGGACCTAACCTTGCTTAATAAAATGATCCTGCTGCTGGCTAATGTGATACTGCTCTATCTTCTGTGCTTGTAAGAAAACACCTACCTGTATCCTGTGTCTCCAGTACATTTAGAAGAATTTTAGAAGTCTCCTCCTTTCCATCAGAAGTCTTTCTTTCACATCAGAAGTCTCCCCCTTTCACATCAGAAGTCACTCCCTTCCCATCAGAAGTCTCCCCCTTTCACACCAGAAGTCTCTCCCTTCCCATCAGAAGTCTTCCCCTTTTACATCAGTAGTCTCCCCCTTCCCATCAGAAGTCTCCCCCTTTCACATCAGAAGTCTCCCCCTTTCACATCAGAAGTATCCCCATTCCCATCAGAAGTATCCCCCTTCCCAACAGAAGTCTCCCCCTTTAAAAAAAAGAAGTCACCCCTTTCCCTGTGGACACCTGTACACAGCTGTATCCTCTGCAGTGTCTTTATTGTTGTACTAAAAACCCCAACCTTTGCTCTTTGTCTCTAGTACATTTGGACCTAACCTTGCTTAATAAAATGATCCTGCTGCTGGCTAATGTGATACTGCTCTATCTTCTGTGCTTGTAAGAAAACACCTACCTGTATCCTGTGTCTCCAGTACATTTAGAAGAATTTTAGAAGTCTCCTCCTTTCACATCAGAAGTCACTCCCTTCCCATCAGAAGTCTCCTCCTTTCACATCAGAAGTCACTCCCTTCCAGTACTCCCTTCCAGTCACTCCCTTCCAGTGTTTCCAGTACATTTAGGCCTAGTCTTGCTTATTACACACCAGTGTCCCATGCATGGCTTAGCTATTAGCCTTCAAAATGGGCAAACTTTACTAACAAGACTTGACCCCCATAGATTTTGCTGCTAAGTAGGTTTTGCCAGACTCTAAAAGGCTTTGCCTAAACCTCAGCCGATCTATCCGAGGCAGATTGTCTCATCACTATCACTGAACAATTGCATCCCGGATAACGTTGTCCCCGCAGCACTGTTCCCATCACGCCCAGTATATAGAGAGATGTTCTCCTCTGTGGGCTCTCTATTAATTCAGCTTCACTCTCTTCCAGGACAATCTCATCCTTAAGAAGAAGCAATATGTGGAGAGAAATGCGAGGCACAGACACAACTGAAGCCCAACGCTATCATATACATGTCTGCTCATATATACTATGTATCCTATGGTGCCACGTATAATGTTTAGATGTATCTGATATGCTGAGCATTTCTTCCTTCCTCTGCAGATGACTTGGGCCTTAGCAAAACTTTACTAACCAATGAGCTTGATTTATTAAGCTGCAGTAAGGGATACTATAGTGGCCTCTCAGACCACACTTTGCCTGGCTCATCAAGCTACCAATAGGACCTTAAGCCCAATTCAGGACACCTTAAGTGCTTTTGTATCCTTGTATATCAGGGCCATTTTCCTAGGATTTAGTATGGCTGGAGAAGTTACTTTGAGTTGCAGTAAGTGCTGTGTTTTTGTTTTTTGTTTTTTTCATTTTGTCTCTAGCGGATGAATGGGAAATGGGGGGTTTGCAGAAAGTGGGCTTCAGCTGCCATCAGCATACGACTCCCATATTCTGAAAAAGAACCCTTCTTAACATACAATATTTCTTGCCTTAGCCAGCTATCAAGAGAGTGTCTTTTAAGCCTGATATGGAGTGAATGACTGTGGAGAAGGGTCCTTCAAGCCTGTTGTAGAAACTGGGTCCTTCAAACCTGCTATAATGAGGGATCCTTCAAGGAGGTTCTTAAAATCTACTATAAAGAAAGTGTCCCTCAAGCCTACTATACAGAAGGGTCCTTCAGGCCTGCTGGGGGGGTTAGGGAGGGCCTTCATGCTGGCTTTTTGGAGGGGGTCCTTGAAGCCAGCTGTGGAGAGGGAGTCCTTCAAACCTGTTATGGTGAGTCGGTCTTTCAAGCCTGCTATAGAGAGGATTCCTTCAAGCTGACTGTGGGGGGTGGGGGTATTTTAAGCTTGCTGAAGAGAGGGGATCATTCAAGCCATTTATGGTGTTATGGAGAAAGCTCTTCAAGCTGTAGAGAGGGGTCCTTCTGGTTAATCATGGAGAGGAGTCCTTTAAATCTGTTATAAACAGGGACTCCACCAGACCAGTTGAGGAGAGGAAGTGTGTAAAAGCCAGCTACAGAGAGGGGCCCATCAAGTTTGCTTTGGAGAGGGGGTCCTTCTTGCTTCTATGGAAAGGGTTCCTTCAGACGCACTATGAAGAGGCTGTCCTACAGGGTTACTATGGAGGGGAAATCTTTCTGGCCACCTATAGATTGAGAGTTATTTTACCTTGCCAAGTAAAATGGATCTTTCTGGCTACCTATAGAGAGGGGTTCCTTCTGTCTACCTATGGATAGGAGGTCCTTTAGGCCAGCTTTATAAAGCATGTCCTCCTGGCCAGCTATAGAGAGAAATGCTTCAAACCAGCAATGGTCTGAGGTGACACAAAAAAGACAAGGTAGCGAAACAACACTCCCCATCATATACCTCAATGTTCTCAGCACATCCCCATTATATATCTCAATGATTGTAGCACATCCCACCATACACCTCAATACACACAACACATCCCACCATACACCTCAATACACACCACACATCCCACCGTACACCTCAATACACACCACACATCCCACCGTACACCTCAATACATTCAACATATCCCACCGTACACCTCAATACACACAACACATCCCACCGTACACCTCAATACACACAACACATCCCACCATACACCTCAATACACTCAACACATCCCACCGTACACCTCAATACACTCAACACATCCCACCATACACCTCAATACACTCAACACATCCCACCATACACCTCAATACACTCAACACATCCCACCGTACACCTCAATACACTCAACACATCCCACCGTACACCTCAATACACTCAACGCATCCCACCATACACCTCAATACACACAACACATCCCACCGTACACCTCAATACACACAACACATCCCACCGTACACCTCAATACACTCAACATATCCCACCATACACCTCAATACACACAACACATCCCACCGTACACCTCAATACACACAACACATCCCACCATACACCTCAATACACACAACACATCCCACCATACACCTCAATACACACAACACATCCCACCGTACACCTCAATACACCCAACACATCCCACCGTACACCTCAATACACACAACACATCCCACCGTACACCTCAATACACACAACATATCCCACCATACACCTCAATACACACAACACATCCCACCATACACCTCAATACACACCACACATCCCACCGTACACCTCAATACACACAACACATCCCACCATACACCTCAATACACACCACACATCCCACCATACACCTCAATACACTCAACATATCCCACCATACACCTCAATACACACCACACATCCCACCATACACCTCAATACACTCCACACATCCCACCATACACCTCAATACACTCAACATATCCCACCATACACCTCAATACACACCACACATCCCACCATACACCTCAATACACTCAACATATCCCACCATACACCTCAATACACACCACACATCCCACCATACACCTCAATACACTCAACACATCCCACCGTACACCTCAACACACTCAACACATCCCACCATACACCTCAATACACACCACACATCCCACCGTACACCTCAATACACACCACACATCCCACCATACACCTCAATACACTCAACATATCCCACCATACACCTCAATACACACCACACATCCCACCATACACCTCAATACACTCCACACATCCCACCATACACCTCAATACACTCAACATATCCCACCATACACCTCAATACACACCACACATCCCACCATACACCTCAATACACTCAACATATCCCACCATACACCTCAATACACACCACACATCCCACCATACACCTCAATACACTCAACACATCCCACCGTACACCTCAACACACTCAACACATCCCACCATACACCTCAATACACACCACACATCCCACCGTACACCTCAATACACACCACACATCCCACCATACACCTCAATACACTCAACACATCCCACCGTACACCTCAATACACACCACACATCCCACCGTACACCTCAATACACTCAACATATCCCACCATACACCTCAATACACACCACACTTCCCACCATACACCTCAATACACACCACACATCCCACCGTACACCTCAATACATTCAACATATCCCACCGTACACCTCAATACACACAACATATCCCACCGTACACCTCAATACACACCACACATCCCACCATACACCTCAAAACACACCACACATCCCACCGTACACCTCAATACACACCACACATCCCACCGTACACCTCAATACATTCAACATATCCCACCGTACACCTCAATACACACCACACATCCCACCGTACACCTCAATACACACAACACATCCCACCGTACACCTCAATACACACCACACATCCCACCATACACCTCAATACACTCAACACATCCCACCGTACACCTCAATACACACCACACATCCCACCGTACACCTCAATACACTCAACATATCCCACCATACACCTCAATACACACCACACATCCCACCATACACCTCAATACACTCCACACATCCCACCATACACCTCAATACACTCAACATATCCCACCATACACCTCAATACACACCACACATCCCACCATACACCTCAATACACTCAACATATCCCACCATACACCTCAATACACACCACACATCCCACCATACACCTCAATACACTCAACACATCCCACCGTACACCTCAACACACTCAACACATCCCACCATACACCTCAATACACACCACACATCCCACCGTACACCTCAATACACACCACACATCCCACCATACACCTCAATACACTCAACATATCCCACCATACACCTCAATACACACCACACATCCCACCATACACCTCAATACACTCCACACATCCCACCATACACCTCAATACACTCAACATATCCCACCATACACCTCAATACACACCACACATCCCACCATACACCTCAATACACTCAACATATCCCACCATACACCTCAATACACACCACACATCCCACCATACACCTCAATACACTCAACACATCCCACCGTACACCTCAACACACTCAACACATCCCACCATACACCTCAATACACACCACACATCCCACCGTACACCTCAATACACACCACACATCCCACCATACACCTCAATACACTCAACACATCCCACCGTACACCTCAATACACACCACACATCCCACCGTACACCTCAATACACTCAACATATCCCACCATACACCTCAATACACACCACACTTCCCACCATACACCTCAATACACACCACACATCCCACCGTACACCTCAATACATTCAACATATCCCACCGTACACCTCAATACACACAACATATCCCACCGTACACCTCAATACACACCACACATCCCACCATACACCTCAAAACACACCACACATCCCACCGTACACCTCAATACACACCACACATCCCACCGTACACCTCAATACATTCAACATATCCCACCGTACACCTCAATACACACCACACATCCCACCGTACACCTCAATACACACAACACATCCCACCGTACACCTCAATACACACCACACATCCCACCATACACCTCAATACACTCAACACATCCCACCGTACACCTCAATACACAC
The DNA here is from genome assembly GCF_062004578.1 of Staurois parvus. Lineage (NCBI taxonomy): Eukaryota > Metazoa > Chordata > Amphibia > Anura > Ranidae > Staurois > Staurois parvus. Next base: position 673,962 of record NW_028318308.1, on the reverse strand, counting down.
CACACATCCCACCGTACACCTCAATACACTCAACATATCCCACCATACACCTCAATACACACCACACTTCCCACCATACACCTCAATACACACCACACATCCCACCGTACACCTCAATACATTCAACATATCCCACCGTACACCTCAATACACACAACATATCCCACCGTACACCTCAATACACACCACACATCCCACCATACACCTCAAAACACACCACACATCCCACCGTACACCTCAATACACACCACACATCCCACCGTACACCTCAATACACTCAACACATCCCACCGTACACCTCAATACATTCAACATATCCCACCGTGCACCTCAATACACACAACACATCCCACCGTACACCTCAATACACACCACACATCCCACCGTACACCTCAATACATTCAACATATCCCACCATACACCTCAATACATTCAACATATCCCACCGTACACCTCAATACACTCAACACATCCCACCATACACCTCAATACACACCACACATCCCACTGTACACCTCAATACATTCAACATATCCCACCGTACACCTCAATACACACAACATATCCCACCGTACACCTCAATACACACCACACATCCCACCGTACACCTCAATACATTCAACATATCCCACCGTACACCTCAATACACACCACACATCCCACCGTACACCTCAATACATTCAACACATCCCACCATACACCTCAATACACACCACACATTCCACCGTACACCTCAATACACACCACACATCCCACCATACACCTCAATACACACCACACATCCCACCGTACACCTCAATACACACAACACATCCCACCGTACACCTCAATACACTCAACACATCCCACCGTATACCTCAATACACTCAACACATCCCACCGTACACCTCAATACACACCACACATCCCACTGTACACCTCAATACACACAACACATCCCACTGTACACCTCAATACACACCACACATCCCACCGTACACCTCAATACATTCAACACATCCCACCGTACACCTCAATACACACAACACATCCCACCGTACACCTCAATACACTCAACACATCCCACCGTACACCTCAATACACTCAACACATCCCACCGTACACCTCAATACACACAACACATCCCACCGTACACCTCAATACACTCAACACATCCCACCGTACACCTCAATACACTCAACACATCCCACCGTACACCTCAATACACACCACACATCCCACCGTACACCTCAATACACTCAACACATCCCACCGTACACCTCAATACACTCAACACATCCCACCGTACACCTCAATACATTCAACACATCCCACCGTACACCTCAATACACACAACACATCCCACCGTACACCTCAATACACTCAACACATCCCACCGTACACCTCAATACACTCAACACATCCCACCATACACCTCAATACACACCACACATCCCACCGTACACCTCAATACACACAACACATCCCACCGTACACCTCAATACACACCACACATCCCACCGTACACCTCAATACACTCAACACATCCCACCGTACACCTCAATACACACCACACATCCCACCGTACACCTCAATACACACCACACATCCCACCGTACACCTCAATACACACCACACATCCCACCGTACACCTCAATACACACAACATATCCCACCATACACCTCAATATACACCACACATCCCACCGTACACCTCAATACACACCACACATCCCACCGTACACCTCAATACACACCACACATCCCACCGTACACCTCAATACACACAACATATCCCACCGTACACCTCAATACACACAACATATCCCACCGTACACCTCAATATACACCACACATCCCACCGTACACCTCAATATACACCACATGAGATTTGGTCACAGCTAATTACATGACATGTGCATGTGACCTGGTGTGACCATTCATAGCTAGACACTAGTATACAATGGATGGCATGAATGAAGCCATCCATTGTATACAACTGTCATGTGACTTGCTGTGATTGGTCACAGCAGATCACATGGTACCGGCAACGGGGCCAATACTCAGATCTGTCATCAGCCGTGTCTGAGGTACACGGCCAGTGACAGATCGCACCGATGCGCGGCTCTGCAAGCACGAAAAGTGCGTATGTGCGGGAGGACGTCATTTGGCGTCCAACCCAGAAATCCAATACGTTTTGCCGGCCACCTTTTGGCTATTGGCCGGGCGTGTATTGGTTAAGGATACTATCCCGTCACAGGTGAAGATGCCGCAAACGCTCCTTTCTGCAATAACACTCTCAGGTTCCTTCCTGATATAGGCACCTCAATACAGCTCACTCTTAGCTCAGGATCCTTATAACGGCCACTTCACTTGTTCAAAATCCGTCGTCCTGGATTCTGCACAACCTCTCACTGTGTCGTTTACAAAGTCCTTGCAGCCAGCCAGCCATTAGAACAGAGCAGTAGGAAGGAATGTCCTATGAAGTGTTTATAGTGCTTGGAAGCTCCTATGGTGAACTTGTGCAAAATGTAATCAATTCAATGACAAGAATACACATTCGGTTCGCGGACACTCAACACCAACTCATAAATAGAGCTTATAACTCCAAATAAAACGACAGAAATAGTGTTGCGCTCCTGCGACTATCAATTATATATCACCCATATAAATATGAATCTTTAAATAAAATAAATATATATAAATGTGATTCAAAAAATATATCCTTGTGTGCATGATAAAACCAAAAACCTCAAATACTACTCAAATGCTGATTAACCGCCTCCCGCCCGCCATATAGTACAATGACGGGCGCAAGGCGGTTCTCTCGTTGTGGGAGGACGTCATGTGACGTCCTCCCATTCTCACTGCGCATGCGCGGCTCAGGGACCACGCAGCGCGGTGATCGGCGGTGCGCTGTGTCCATTCGGATACAGCGGATCACTGATCACGGAAAGAGCCGAAGATGTCGGCTCGGTCATGTGATCAGCTGTGTCCAATCACAGCTGATTGCATGTAAATAGGGAAATGCCGGTTATCTGCACGTTTCTCACGAGCCGTCACGCTGACAGAGGAGAGCCGGTAATCATCATTCTGCGGAGGGGACATCTACACTGATCATTAGAGCACTGATGATCTGTGTAGCCCCAGCAGTGCCAGCTGTCAGTGTCCATCAGTGCCTTGTGTCAGTGCTCATCAGTGCCACATCAATGCCACATATCAGTGCCTACCAGTGCACATCAATGCCACATATCAGTGCCCATCTGAGCTGCCTTTCAGTGTCACCCATCAGTGCCAGTCAGTGCCACCTATAAATGCCAATCAGTGCCACCTATCAGTGCTGCCAATCAGTGCCACCTATCAGTGCCAGTCAGTGTCACATATCAGTGCCAGTCAGTGCCGCCTATCAGTGCGCATCAGTGCCACCTATCAGTGCCAGTCAGTGCTGCCTAACAGTGCCAATCAGTGCTACCTAACAGTGCCAGTCAGTGCCGTCAATCAGTGCCGCCTATCAGTGCCATATATCAGTGCTGCCTTTCAGTGCCCATCAGTGATGCCTGTCAATGCCCATCAGTGCCACCTACCAGTGCCTCCTCATCAGTGCCCATCAGTGCGAGCTATCAGTGTCCATCAGTGCAGCCTATCAGTGCTCATCACTGCAGCCTCATTAGCACACATCAGTTAAGGAGAAAAATCACTTATTCACAAAATTTTATAACAAAAACTAAGAAAAAACTTTTTTTTTCAAACATTTCTGTGGTTTTTTATTTGTTTAAGAAAAATTTTTTAAAAACCCAGCGGTGATTAAATACCACCAACATAAAGCTCTATTTGTCACTAAAAAATGATAAACATTTCATATGGGTACAGTGTTGCATGACCGCGCAATTGTCATTCAAAATGTGACAGAGCTGAAAGCTGGAACTTGGCCTGGGCAGGAAGGAGGTAGAAGTGTCCTGTAGGCAGGAAGGGGGTAGAAGTGCCCGGTAGGTAGGAAGGGGGTAGAAGTGTCCGGTAGGCAGGAAGGGGGTAGAAGTGCCCTGTAGGTAGGAAGGAGGTAGAAGTGCCCTGTAGGCAGGAAGGGGGTAGAAGTGCCCGGTAGGCAGGAAGGGGGTAGAAGTGTCCTGTAGGCAGGAAGGGGGTAGAAGTGTCCGGTAGGCAGGAAGGGGGTAGAAGTGCCCGGGGGGAAGGAAGGGGGTAGAAGTGTCCTGTAGGCAGGAAGGGGGTAGAAGTACCCTGTAGGCAGGAAGGGGGTAGAAGTGCCCTGTAGGCGGGAAGGGGGTAGAAGTGTCCTGTAGGCAGGAAGGGGGTAGAAGTGTGTAGGGGGCAGGAAGGGGGTAGAAGTGTCCTGTAAGCAGGAAGGGGGTAGAAGTGCCCGGTAGGCAGGAAGGGGGTAGAAGTGCCCGGTAGGCAGGAAAGGGGTAGAAGTGCCCTGTAGGCAGGAAGGGGGTAGAAGCGCCCGGTAGGCAGGAAGGGGGTAGAAGTGCCCGGTAGGCAGGAAGGGGGTATAAGTGCCCGGTAGGCAGGAAGGAGGTAGAAGTGCCCGGTAGGCAGGAAGGGGGTAGAAGTGCCCGGTAGGCAGGAAGAGGGTAGAAGTGCCCGGTAGGCAGGAAGGCGGTAGAAGTGTCCGGTAGGCAAGAAGGGGGTAGAAGTGCCCTGTAGGCAGGAAGGGGGTAGCAGTGCCCGGTAGACAGGAAGGGGGTAGCAGTGCCCGGTAGGCAGGAAGGGGGTAGGAGTGCCCGGTAGACAGGAAGGGGGTAGAAGTGCCCGGTAGACAGGAAGGGGGTAGAAGTGCCCGGTAGACAGGAAGGGGGTAGCAGTGCCCGGTAGACAGGAAGGGGGTAGAAGTGCCCTGTAGGCAGGAAGGGGGTAGCAGTGCCCGGTAGGCAGGAAGGGGGTAGAAGTGTGTAGGGGGCAGGAAGGGGGTAGAAGTGTCCTGTAAGCAGGAAGGGGGTAGAAGTGCCCGGTAGGCAGGAAGGGGGTAGAAGTGCCCGGTAGGCAGGAAGGGGGTAGAAGCGCCCGGTAGGCAGGAAGGGGGTAGAAGTGCCCGGTAGGCAGGAAGGGGGTAGAAGTGCCCTGTAGGCTTGTGGTTAAAATATATCAATAACCATTAAAAATAATGAGTGAAAAATCAATATCATAGGAAATTTGCATATAAAATGTGTCCATACAACAATCTATAAACAGTCCTCTTTGAATTAAGGCTGAAGAGGCTTGCTTCATTAAGTGGATCAGTTATGATTTTTCTATGCACTCCCCTTCTTTTCAGCTTAATTAATATTTAGGCTAAAATCGCTTTTTGTCCTACATGGACAGATAAGAACCTCCTGAGCCAGAAATCCTTCTCAGACGATACAACGTTGTAATATAATCATTTTCCACCTGTTGTCTCTGCAATGCTCTGATATTGGATGGTATTGGTTATGGATGGATGGATTCCTCCTTCTCACCTTCAGGGGTCTAATCCCTCCTTATGCCCCCTCCAGGGGTCTAATTCCTCCTTATGCCCCCTCCAGAACTCCACAGAAGTAATGTCAGAAAAGAAGAAACAAACCCATCGTGTGTTATCCTCTGAAGTGTTCTATTCATATAAGGTGCATAATTCCACTCACATTTCACACTTCCTATACTGGCCGTGGAAAGCCCACAACGTGGTGACGTCAGAGTCAGGGGCTCTGGCGTCACGACCAGGGAACCTAATCTCTTAAGGGAACAGAAGGCTTTTTACTGAGGTGCTCCGGTTGTTCACTTTTTAATATGAATGCAATATAATATTTAATAAATACCGGTGAGAAACGTTTGATACACTAGGATGGTGTATTCCTTCTGACATTTGAAGGCAATATCGTGTATGGATTGAGAGGATGAGAATGGATTGAGTTACATCAGGAATTGGAGGCTGGAGAGCGCAGGAGGCTAAACCAGTGTTTCTCAACTCCAGTCCTCATGGACCCCCAACAGGTCATGTTTTCAGGATTTCCCTCAGATGAAACAGCTGTGGTAATTACTAAGGCAGTGAAATTGATCAAATCACCTGTGCAAAATAATGGAAATCCTGAAAACATGACCTGTTGGGGGTCCATGAGGACTGGAGTTGAGAAACACTGGGCTAAACCAACCTTGGTTAAAGGGAGAAGCCCCATCTGACCTAAATCTCACAGGTCATATACAAGAGGTGAGGGTTTACACTCACCGGCCACTTTATTAGGTCCACCTGTTCAGTTGCTTGGTAACACAAATTGCTAATCAGCCAATCACACGACAGCAACTCAATGCATTTAGGCATCTAGACGTGGTGAAGATGACTTGTTGAAGTTCAAACAGAGCATCAGAATGGGGAAGAAAGGGGATTTAAGAGACTTTGAACATGGCATGGTTGTTGGTGCCAGATGGGCTGGTCAGAGTATTTCAAACACTGCTGGTCTACTGGGATCTTCCTGCACAACCATCTCCAGGGTTAGAGAGAATGGTCCGAAAAGAGAAAATATCCACTGAGCGGCAGTTGTGTGGAAGAAAATGCCTTGTTGAGGTCAGAGGTCGGAGGAGAATGGACAGACTGGTTGGAGATGATAGAAAGGCAACAGTAACTCCAATAACCCCTCGTTACACCCAAGGTATGCAGAATACCATCTGTGAATGCACAACATGTAGAACCTTGAAGCAGATGGGCTACAGCAGCAGAAGACCACACCAGGTGCCACTCTTGTCAGCTAAGAACAGGAAACGGAGGCTACAATTCACACAGGCTCACTATAATTGGACAATTGAAGATTGGAAAAACATTGCCTGGTCTGAATTCTGGATTTCAGTTGGGACATTCAGATGATGGGGTCAGAATCTGGTGGTGGGGGTGTCATGGTGTGGGGGATCCATCCTGCCTTGTATCAATGGTTCAGGTTGGTGGTGGGGGTGTCATGGTGTGGGGGATCCATCCTGCCTTGTATCAATGGTTCAGGCTGGTGGTGGTGGGGGTGTCATGGTGTGGGGGATCCATCCGACCTTGTATCAATGGTTCAGGCTGGTGGTGGTGGGAGTGTCATGGTGTGGGGGATCCATCCGACCTTGTATCAATGGTTCAGGCTGGTGGTGGTGGTGGTGTCATGGTGTGGGGGATCCATCCGACCTTGTATCAATGATTCAGGCTGGTGGTGGTGGGGGTGTCATGGTGTGGGGGATCCATCTGACCTTGTATCAATGGTTCAGGTTGGTGGTGGGGGTGTCATGGTGTGGGGGATCCATCCTGCCTTGTATCAATGGTTCAGGCTGGTGGTGGTGGGGGTGTCATGGTGTGGGGGATCCATCCAACCTTGTATCAATGGTTCAGGCTGGTGGTGGTGGGAGTGTCATGGTGTGGGGGATCCATCCGACCTTGTATCAATGGTTCAGGCTGGTGGTGGTGGGGGTGTCATGGTGTGGGGGATCCATCTGACCTTGTATCAATGGTTCAGGTTGGTGGTGGGGGTGTCATGGTGTGGGGGATCCATCCTGCCTTGTATCAATGGTTCAGGCTGGTGGTGGTGGGGGTGTCATGGTGTGGGGGATCCATCCGACCTTGTATCAATGGTTCAGGCTGGTGGTGGTGGGAGTGTCATGGTGTGGGGGATCCATCCGACCTTGTATCAATGGTTCAGGCTGGTGGTGGTGGTGGTGTCATGGTGTGGGGGATCCATCCGACCTTGTATCAATGATTCAGGCTGGTGGTGGTGGGGGTGTCATGGTGTGGGGGATCCATCCGACCTTGTATCAATGGTTCAGGCTGGTGGTGGTGGGAGTGTCATGGTGTGGGGGATCCATCCGACCTTGTATCAATGGTTCAGGCTGGTGGTGGTGGTGGTGTCATGGTGTGGGGGATCCATCCGACCTTGTATCAATGATTCAGGCTGGTGGTGGTGGGGGTGTCATGGTGTGGGGGATCCATCTGACCTTGTATCAATGGTTCAGGTTGGTGGTGGGGGTGTCATGGTGTGGGGGATCCATCCTGCCTTGTATCAATGGTTCAGGCTGGTGGTGGTGGGGGTGTCATGGTGTGGGGGATCCATCCGACCTTGTATCAATGGTTCAGGCTGGTGGTGGTGGTGGTGTCATGGTGTGGGGGATCCATCCGACCTTGTATCAATGATTCAGGCTGGTGGTGGTGGGGGTGTCATGGTGTGGGGGATCCATCTGACCTTGTATCAATGGTTCAGGCTGGTGGTGGGGGTGTCATGGTGTGGGGAACATTTTCTTTGCACACTTTGGGCCCTTAGTACCAACTGAGCATTGTTTAAACGCCACAGCCTACCCGAGTATTGTTGCTGACCATGTCTACCCCTTATGCCTCCAGTGTCCCCATCTTCTGATGGCTCCTTCCAGCAGGATAATGCACCATGTCACAAAGCTCCAATCATCTCACACTGGTTTCTCCAGCAGGGCAATGAGATCACTGGACTCCAATGACCTCCACAGTCACCAGATCTCCATCCAATAGAGCACCTTTGGGATGTGATGGAACGGGAGATTCCCATCATGGATGTGCAGCTGACAAATTTGCAGCAAATGTGTGATGCCATCATGTCACTATGGAGCAAAATCTCTGAGTAACGTTTCCAACACTTTGTTGGATCTACACCACGAAGAATGAAGGCCAAAGGTGGTCCAACCCGGGACTAGCAAGGGGAACCTAATAAAGTGGCCAGTGAGTGTTTATGTATGTCAGTGGAGGACTTACACGTTTTTGGTGATAATGAGCACTGACTAAAAGCAAGGTTTTCACTCTTTTACCGTTGGATGGGAGGACAACCTGTCAGGAATGGACTCAGCACTGGTGGTGGGACTCACCTGCCATGTGGGCTGCAGTAACAGGGCTGGCCAGCGGGTGCTCTCAGCAATCAGAAGCTCACTCCTGCAGGCAGCCATCACCTGAGTCTGATTGCAGGAGGTGTATTTAAGGAATGGCCGAACCTGCAGTCAGTGCCTTGGTGTTGTTTCCCATGAGCCTTTGTACCTTGTAGCCTGTGTTCCTGTTCCTCTGCCTATCTGATTTGTTGCCGACTCTGCATTGTTCTTGACCCTGCTGACCATCTCCTGTTGAACCCCTGGCTTGCCTGACCATTCTCTGTCTGATCCTCTGTTCCGCGCTGCCCGTGAGTTACTGAACCCGGCTTGTGACCCTGACTGTTCTCTGCCTGCTCCTCCGGTACCTCACTGCCCGCACGTTGCTGACCTGGCCTGCCTGACTACACCTGACGCTACCCAGACGATCCATCCATCCCGCACGGATCCAGTCACTACTGTCCAAACCGGCCAGCCCCTTCACATCAGGCTTTCCTCCGGTACATACCCTCAGCGGACCCCTCTACCACAGTTGGGTGCACTCAGGGGCCGTGACCTGGTCTCAGTCCTGCGCCAAGTCCATCCCCACCATCAGGGGCTCTGGTGAAAAGGCAGACTGTGGCTTAGACTCCGCGCCCTGGGGAACCCTGTTCTGTGGTCACTAGAGATCCCGCCGGGCGGTGCCTGACAGTACCTTATGGCCCGCCTGACCATTCCACCTCTCCAGCCCTGACTACGCCTGTGTTCCTGAAGCCTGCTACTTCCCTGTGTCAGTCCACACATCTCTGGTCATACCTGGATCCCTGACACAACCACACACAATAGAAGGACAATTTTTTTGCAGATAAATATATCACATTTAAAGGACTCGTTTATAATTTATGGTTTATGATTTCTGGTCCTCTTTTTTGTACGGTGTGCACAAGTTTCACTAATATATGTATAAGACGCGGACTAATATTTTTTTTTTTAACATTCGGCTCTCATTGATTTTGGTGAGGGTTTCGAATTCGGCATCTGAACTTTAGCCATGTTCTGCAAATCCTCCTTGAACTGAATCCAGGTATGTTCAGCTCCTCCCTAATTTACATTTTATGCTGTGATTCACTCTGAATGCTGGCAGCTTCACCATCTCTGTATTAGGAGTCTGCCATTGGCCTTCTTGTACCCCAACTGGAGATCCTTAAATCATTGCTGTCTATAGTATTGAGGAATAAAAGTATGGCCGTGTCTACTGTGAGTCCAAATACAATGCAGCAGTCTTTCTCACCAATGGCCTCCAACGATGTATCTTTCCTCCCATCCAGTTCACCTCCATATGCTCACTCAGCTTCACCATCTCTGTATTAGGAGACTGCCATTGGCCTTCTTGTACCCCGACTGGAGATCAGTAAATCATTGCTGTCTATGGTATTGAGGAATAAAAGTATGGCCGTGTCTACTGTGAGTCCACATACCATGCAGCCGTCTTCCCCAATGATGGCCTCCATTGATGTCTCTTTCCTCCCAGCCAGTTCACCTCCATATCCTCACTCAGCTTCGCTCTCATGTTTTTTTTTACGTTGAAAGCTTTATTGTGTAAGTATCACCTTACAAGCATGTTATAAACAAGAACAGGTTGCAACTTCATATCTGAAATACAGATCCTACCAAAGATATTCTCTGCTATTATAACCAGAAACAAGTCAGTAGAGTATATTGTGTATAAAGCTGTATCTTGTATGAAGTGGAATGTTCAGAAATGTCAGGACTAACCCAAAGCTAACCTTGTAATGATATGCTCTTTTTACTGATGTTTCATATTATTTTTTTAATTACTGCTGTTAAAACAAACAATATTTTACACGTAAACATTCTATAAAGGACGTCCAATATAAAAAAAGCTGTGCTGCCTGCATGCTTTGTGGCATCCTGTGTATGACTGACTGCTGGGAGAGAAGAAGGGTGTGGTGTCCTTCCTCGTATGTGTTGGTAATCTGAAAGCTCCTCACATATCAAATAGTCTGACTAGATTATTAGGTGCGGCTCGCATATATCGCTCATCCAAAACATTGCAGAAAACACATTGGAAGCTTGTAAGTGTTACATCTACTGTATCTATAATCTATAAATCTATCTATCTATCTATCTATCTATCTATCTATCTATCTATCTATTATCTATCTATTATCTATCTATCTATTATCTATCTATTATCTATCTATCTATTATCTATCTATCTATCTATCTATCTATCTATCTATCTATCTATCTATCTATCTATTATCTATCTATCTATTATCTATCTATCTATTATCTATCTATTATCTATCTATCTATCTATCTATCTATCTATCTATCTATCTATCTATCTATCTATCTATCTATTATCTATCTATCTATTATCTATCTATCTATTATCTATCTATTATCTATCTATCTATCTATCTATCTATCTATCTATCTATCTATCTATCTATTATCTATCTATCTATCTATCTATCTATCTATCTATCTATCTATCTATTATCTATCTATCTATCTATCTATCTATCTATCTATCTATCTATCTATTATCTATCATCTATCTATCTATCTATCTATCTATCTATCTATCTATCTATTATCTATCTATCTATCTATCTATCTATCTATCTATCTATCTATCTATCTATTATCTATCTATCTATCTATCTATCTATCTATCTATCTATTATCTATCTATCTATCTATCTATCTATCTATCTATCTATCTATCTATCTATCTATCTATTATCTATCTATCTATCTATCATCTATCTATCTATCTATTATCTATCTATCTATCTATTATCTATCTATCTATCTATCTATCTATCTATCTATCTATCTATTATCTATCTATCTATCTATCTATCTATCTATCTATCTATCTATCTATCTATTATCTATCTATTATCTATCTATCTATCTATCTATCTATCTATCTATCTATCTATCTATTATCTATCTATTACCTATCTATCTATCTATCTATCTATCTATCTATCTATCTATCTATCTATCTATCTATCTATTATCTATCTATCTATTATCTATATATTATCTATCTATCTATCTATCTATCTATCTATCTATCTATTATCTATCTATCTATCTATCTATCTATCTATCTATCTATCTATCTATCTATCTATCTATCTATCTATCTATCCTCTCTCTCTCTCTCTCTCGCTAAATCATTGGTGTCATTGGGAGGACAAGTAAACCATCATTGGTGTCAGTTAGAGGAATAGTGCCACATCATTGGTGTCAGTGGAAGGAAAAGCTCCCCTTGACTGATATAAGAAGAAGGAATAGTGCCCATCATTAGGTACATCAGAGAAATACCCATCTTTAGTGTCAGTGGGAGGAATAGTGCTCTATTGTTGGTATCAGTGGGAGATATGGTACCCCATTAATGGTGTCAGTGGGAGGAACAGTGCCCCATCCATGGTGTCGATGGGAGGAATAGTTCCCCTTAATTGGTGTCAGTGGAAGGAATAGTGCCCCATTGTTGGTGTCATTGGAAAGAATAGTACCCCATCATTGGTGTTAGTTTAAAAAATAGTGCCCCATCATTGGTGTTAGTTTAAAAAATAGTACCCCATCATTGGTGTTTAGTGGAAGGAATAGTGCCCCATCATTGGTGTCAGTGGGAGGAATAGTGCCCCATCGTTGGTGTCTGTAGGAGGAATAGTGCCCCATCGTTAGTGTCTGTAGGAGGAATAGTGCCCCATCATTGGTATCAGTGGGAGGAATAGTGCCCCATCATTGGTATCAGTGGGAGGAATAGTGCCCCATCGTTGGTGTCAGTGGGAGGAATAGTGCCCCATCGTTAGTGTCAGTGGGAGGAATAGTGCCCCATCATTAGTGTCAGTGGGAGGAATAGTGCCCCATCATTGGTGTCAGTTGGAGGAATAGTGCCCCATCAGTAGTGTCTGGGGGAGGAATAGTGCCCCATCATTGGTGTCAGTGGGAGGAATAGTGCCCCACCGTTGCCGTCAGTGGGAAGAATAGAGCTCTGTTCATATCAGTGGGAACAATAGTGCCCCATCATTGGTGTCAGTTGGAGGAATAGTGCCCCATCAGTAGTGTCTGGGGGAGGAATAGTGCCCCATCAGTAGTGTCTGGGGGAGGAATAGTGCCCCATCATTGGTGTCATTGGGAGGAATAGTAAATCAAGGGACAGTTAAAGGCAAGCAAAAGTCTACATCCAGCTCTCAGCCACAGTTTGGAGACCATAGATTCTCCAGCAGAGTCCAGCAAGCGATACAACACAGGAATCCCTGCACTACAGCAAGACCACGCAGCAAGTGCACATCCATCTGGCACTGACCTGCCTTCATCTAATTTTGGATAAAGTCAAGCCAATGTAGAGGAAAAATAAAGACACTTTGCATGTTATGTAGATGTGCCTTATTTTGTGTTGTTGTAGTATGGATGTCTTCTGGGTGGAATGACACCCACCATCATTCAGCCTGGAGACTGAGGACAAACTTTTGAGTGCAGGGTGTCATAGACTCAGCCCCTGGGGGGAACCCTCAAGCACCTTGCACTCACAGTGCACTGATGCAGAGAGTGATGCTGTGGTCTTCACATTGGTGCCCCTCTCTGCAATATCCAGGACCACCTACTGCTGGGAGAAGACCTAAGAGGAAGAGGATCTACCATGTCAAAAAGATTTTATCCTCTGTTGGGCTCTTTATTACTTCTGCTTTACTTTCTTCCGGCATGATCTCCTCTTTAAGAACAAGCAATATGTGGAAAGTGAAGCAAGGGACAGATCCCACCACAGCTGAAGGCCAAAGCTACAATTCAAGGAGCTGGAGGGGCTCAAAGATGGGCATGGGTGGGGGTTGTTGGGATTTAACTACAAGATTTGTAGGAGTTGTGATATGTGCACCGATACTTGGGCTGGACAGGAATGTCCCCAATAATTTCATAGAGAAGAGAGTTCTAGTTGATGAGATTTCCATGGATTGCCATACAAGGCTTGCAGCATTTCATCAGGACATAATCCCACATGTGGATGTCTATTATCACTCCAACAAATGGCCACAAAGAGAAAGATTGTCCCTCAAAAGAATCCTGTTTCTGCCCCAGAACCACGCTGGTTTTGGCTGCGATAGAAGACCCTTTCATGCAGACCCTTCTGGGGTAGAGCTTTCCGTTGATCCATATTTGGACCACTCCATTGTCCGAATCCCAGGTCACACAGGTGTGCCTCCAGTCGAAGGGCTCCCCGCCTGTCATGAAAGTGGTGGAATCCTGATTTATGTATACAGAGCTGGAGAAGGAAGATTCATAGAAATAAAAAGCACTGCCCATCCCAGGAGTAGCTAGAGAGAAGTAACTGTAGGTGTGTATGAGGTCACTGAAAGAACGCAGACAGACACTGACTTTCTCCAATGGCTTGGTAATGTTAATTGGTGTCAAAGACACATAGTCTGTGGAGGTTTGTTTGGGGAAGATGAAGACTTTACCCTTCATGTCTAGAAAAGAAAAAAAAATAGTGCTACAGGCATGCTGTATATATATTTCAATAACATCTATCTATCCCATAGCCTCACAGTATACCAACTGTCCTCCGTACCCCCCTCCATTCTCCTCTTAAACCCCCAACCCCCCGAGCTTCAGCCTCACAGTATACAAACTGTCCTCCATATCTCCCAACATTTTCGGCCTAAACCCCCCACCCCCAGAGCTCCAGCCTCACAGTATACCAACTGTCCTCCATACCCCCCTCCATTCTCCTCCTAAACCTCCAACCCCCCAAGCTCCAGCCTCACAGCATACAAACTGTCCTCCATACCCCCCTCCATTCTCCTCCTAAACCTCCAATCCCCAGATCTCCAGCCTCACAGTATACCAACTGTCCTCCATACCTCCCAACATTCTCGGTCTAAACCGCTCACCCCCAGATTTCCAGCCTTACATTATACCAACTGTCCTCCATACCCCACTCCATTCTCCTCCTAAACCCCCACCCACATATCTCCAGCCTTACAGTATACCAACTGTCCTCCATACCCCCATTCTCCTCCTTACAGTATACCAACTGTCAACCATACCCCCCCATTCTCCTCCTTACAGTATACCAACTCCCCTCCATTCTCCTCCTAAACCCCCAACCCCCCGAGCTCCAGCCTCACAGTACACAAACTGTCCTCCATACCTCCCAACATTCACGGCGTAAACCCCCACCCCCAGATCTCCAGCCTTACAGTATACCAACTGTCCTCTATACCCCCCTCCATTCTCCTCCTAAACCCCCACCCCCAGATCTTCAGCCTTACAGTATACCAACTGTCCTCCATACCCCCCCATTCTCCTCCTAAACCCCCACCACCAGGTCTCCAGCCTTACAGTATACCAACTGTCCTCCATACCCCCCCTCCATTCTCCTCCTAAACCCCCATCCCCAGAGCTCCAGCCTCACAGCATACAAACTGTCCTCCATACCCCCCTCCATTCTCCTCCTAAACCCCCATCCCCAGAGCTCCAGCCTCACAGCATACAAACTGTCCTCCATACCCCCCTCCATTCTCCTCCTAAACCCCCATCCCCAGAGCTCCAGCCTCACAGTATATAAACTGTCCTCCATACCCCCTCCATTCTCCTCCTAAACCCCAACCCCCAGATCTCCAGTCTCACGGTATACCACCTGTCTTCCATATCCCCTCCATTCTCCTCCTAAACCCCCACCTCCATTCCAGCCTCACAACTGTCCACCATATTTCCCTTCCACTCTCCTTTTAAACCCCCACCCCCAGATCCCCACCCTCACAGTATACAAACTGTCCTGCATAGCCCCCTTCATTATCCTCCTAAACTCTCACCCCCAGAGCTCCAGCCTCACAACTGTCCTCCATACCCCCCTTTGCTCTCCTCCCAAACCCCCACCACCAGAGCTCCAGCCTCAATGTTTATAAACTGTCCTCCATACCCCCCTCCACTCTTTCCCCAAACCCCCACTCCCTGAGAGCTCCAGCATCACAACTGTTCTCCATAGCCCCCTCCATTCTCCTCCTAAACCCCTACCCCCAGAGCTCCAGCCTCAATGTATACAAACTGTCCTCCATACCCTCCTCCATTCTCCTCCTAAGCCCCACTCCCAGAGCCACAGCCTCACAACTGTCCTCCATACCCTCCTCCTCTCTCCTCCTAAGCCCCCACCCCAAGAGCTTCAACCTCACAACTGTCCTTAATACCCCCTTCTGCTCTTCTCTTAAACCCCTCACCCCAAGAGCTCCAGCCTCAATGTTTATAAACTGTCCTCCATACCCCCCCTCCACTCTCCCCCTAAACCCCCACTCCCTGAGAGCTCCAGCATCACAACTGTTCTCCATAGCCCCCTCCATTATCCTCCTAAACCCCTACCCCCAGAGCTTCAGCCTCACAGTATCCAAACTGTCCTCCATACCCTACTCTTCTCTCCTCCTAAACCCCCACCACCAGAGCTTCAGCTTTACAGTATACAAACTGTCCTCCATACCCCTTTCCATTCGCCACCCAAACCCCCACCCCCAGAGCTCCAGCCTCACAACTGTCCTCCATACTGCCCTGTGCTCTTCTCCTAAGCTCCCACCCCAAGATCTTCAACCACACAACTGTCCTCAATAACTCCCTTCGCTCTTCTTCTAAACCCTCACCTCCAGATCTCCAGCCTCACAGTATCCAAACTGTTCTCTGTGCCCTACTTTGCTCTCCTCGTAAATCCTTACCCCCAGAGCTCCAGCCTCACAATATACAAACTGTCCTCCATACCCTCCTCCATTCTCTACTAACAGTATCCAAACTGTCCTCTATATTCTGCTCCTCAATCCTCCTAAATAGAGCACCAGCTGTTCTGTATAAAAAATTTCTTTTATACTTCCCTCCATTCTTCTCCTCGCTTAGATTACAGACTGACCTCCATAACCCCCTCTGTTTTTTCAAAACTCAGTCCTCAAACCTCTAAGATCCTACCCTTGCTCCATAATTTTTCACATTCTTTGAAATGATTAATAATTGTATTTCCAGAAGAAGGTCTTATAAAATGGCTGAGGATGTTCATGAACAGTTTACGTTTTCAGATCTAGTGTGGCCAGGAGCCATTGTACACGGTCTGGAAGGAAACAGTTTTGGAAAGGAACATGTCCTCTACCAAATGGCAGTATTTCCAGACGTGAGCAATAGAAACTGTATTGAGTGCATGTCCCCAATAACTTGTTTTAAGACGTCAACTCTCTTTTCTCCTCCTTTGCCATGGAGGACATGTGCTGTAGGCCTTATCAATAAGCATGTCATCCACAGCCACCATTTTGCTGAAGACCAGAACATTGTTTTATCCGCAACATACTTCATCCTTGCCCATCATTGTAAAATTCTTACTTGCACCACTGGTGTAGACTACAAGCAGCTGTGCCAATATTCATGGTAGTCACTATCAGGAAGCCGGTTCAGAGCATTGATGTGGAGCCGATGCTGGTGCAGGTAAATAAAGATAGGATGTGGCTACAAGAGTCTGGAGGAACTAAGCAGCACTGAAATTCGGGACAGGATGATAAAAAGGTAAAAATATGACAATTGTTGGTGAACATTTAGATTTACTTGAACTATGACTTGGAGAGCTTCTTTAAATAAAGACTTGAGATGGGAAGGTAGCACTGGACCTCCAGGGTTGTCCTATTGGAATAGGAGTTGTGGTATTTAGATTCTGGGTCGGCATGTTTTCCCCTTAAGAGGAATTCCATAGAGTGAGGCACCGCACCAAAAATTAATTATCCAGATACAAATTCATTCCAATGTCAAATCTGCTAAAATGTCGCACAGCCAATATATTTCAGGGCCCAGGAACTGCCCCCTTCATCAGGCCATGGGGGTGGGAAACTATTATAGTTCCCCTGGGCAGGTAACACGGGCTCACCTGAGAAGTGGGTTCTATGCAACAGTTGGTCTTCACCAGAGTTCTAGAAGGTGGAAATGGGCTGGAGACCCTAGTCATGGCCCCAAGGATTGCCCCTCCAAGAGGATAGCTGGAAAAGAACAGTTATAGTGTGGAGGCTGTACACTAGGCAGCAGACAGGAGAGTAGTCAGGCCAAGGCAAGGATCTTGACAGGCAGAAAACAACTGTAGTTCGGTAAATCCAGGTCAGTAAGGGTCAGGCAATCTTGCACGTAAGTATTATAGGTCTTTGTAACAAGGGGTATCTGGTGAGAAGACACATACTAGTCACTTCAGAGACAGAAGATTGGTCCCACCCTATTAGTCAGAGGATATGTCCAGAGCTATTTCAGGGAGCTGAGGCAATGATTCTGCAATTCTCATTGGAAGTACTGGAAGGAATTCTGTCAATACCATTGGAAGTATTGGAAGGGATTTTGGAAGTCCTGGCAAGGATTATGTGAGTACCAATAGGAATACTAGTAGGGATTTTGATGAGTGCCATTGGAAGTACAAGCAGGGATTCTCCATTGAAAGTATTATCATGGATCCATGAAGACCTTGCAGTACTTCAATGAGTACCATTGGAAGTACTGGAAGGGAATCTCGAAGAACTGGCCAGGATTCTGTGAGTACCATTGGAAGTCTTGGCAGGGATTCTGTAAGTACCATTGGAAGTCTTGGCAGGGATTCTGTGAGTACCATTGGAAGTCTTGGCAGGGATTCTGTGAGTACCATTGGAAGTCTTGGCAGGGATTCTGTAAGTACCATTAGAAGTCTTGGCAGGGATTCTGTGAGTACCATTGGATGTCCTGGCAGGGATTCTGGAGGTACTGACAGGGAATCTGTGAGTACCATTGCAAGTACTGGCATGGACTCTATGAGTACCATTGGTAGTACTGGCAGATCTCCTGGAAGTCCTGGAAGGGATTCATGAAGACCTGACAGTGATTATTTGAGAACCATTGGAAGTACTGGAAGAGATTCTGGAAGTACTGGCAGGGATTCTGTGATTACCAATGTAAATCCTGGCAGGGATTCTGGGAGTAGTATTGAAAGTCCTGGCAGGGATTCTCTGAGTACCATTTGAGGTCCTGGCAGAAATTCTGTGAGTACCATTTGAGGTCCTTACAGGAATTCTGGAAGTACTTACAAGGAACCTGTGAGTCTCTTTGGAAGTGCTGGCAGAGATTCTGTGAGTACCATTGCAAGTACTGACATGGACTCTATGGGACATCTGTGGTTGATTAAGGTGGCAATTAAACTCGCTTAATGCCTTATCTGCAATGGAAGCCCTGGCAGGGATTCTGGGAGTACCAATGGAAGTCCCGGCAGGGATTCTGGGAGTACCATTGGAAGTGCTGGCAGGGATTCTGGGAGTACCATTGGAAGTCCTGGCAGGGATTCTGGGAGTACCAATGGAAGTCCCGGCAGGGATTCTGGGAGTACCATTGGAAGTACTGGCAGGGATTCTGGGAGTACCAATGGAAGTCCCGGCAGGGATTCTGGGAGTACCATTGGAAGTGCTGGCAGGGATTCAGGGAGTACCATTGGAAGTCCTGGCAGGGATTCTGGGAGTACCATTTGAACTCCTGGCAGGGATTCTGAGAGCACTATTGGAAGTGCTGGCAGGGATTCTGGGAGTACCATTGGAAGTCCTGGCAGGGATTCTGGGAGTACCATTGGAACTCCTGGCAGGGATTCTGAGAGCACTATTGGAAGTCCTGGCAGGGATTCTGAGAGCACTATTGGAAGTCCTGGCAGGGATTCTGAGAGCACTATTGGAAGTCCTGGCAGGGATTCTGGGAGTACGGTAACAGATGCAGTAAGTACTGGCCTGTATTTGGATTACTAAAACTGGAACACTAATAATCTGATACATTTTTGCATAGTAACCAATCAGCTTCTAACTTCTGCTTGTTCAATGAAGCTTTGGCAATAAAACATGGAAGCTGATTGGTTTCTATGCATAGTCGCACCAGATTTTACACTCTCCCCCCAAAGTGTGCTATATTGTGGTTAAACCAGTGATGAAACACAGATCTCACCATCACCCTGTTTGGTCACAATAGAGCTTCACCCTGTTTGGTCACAATACAACATCACCCTGTTTGGTCACAATATGGCATCACCCTGTTTGGTGACAATACGGCATCACCCTGTTTGGTCACAATAGAGCATCACCCTGTTTGGTCACAATACGGCATCACCCTGTTTGGTCACAATATGGCATCACCCTGTTTGGTCACAATAGAGCATCACCCTGTTTGGTCACAATATGGCATCACCCTGTTTGGTCACAATACGGCATCACCCTGTTTGGTCACAATACGGCATCACCCTGTTTGGTGACAATACGGCATCACCCTGTTTGGTGACAATACGGCATCACCCTGTTTGGTGACAATACGGCATCACCCTGTTTGGTCACAATACGGCATCACCCTGTTTGGTGACAATACGGCATCACCCTGTTTGGTCACAATACGGCATCACCCTGTTTGGTCACAATATGGCATCACCCTGTTTGGTGACAATACGGCATCACCCTGTTTGGTCACAATACGGCATCACCCTGTTTGGTCACAATACGGCATCACCCTGTTTGGTGACAATACGGCATCACCCTGTTTGGTGACAATACGGCATCACCCTGTTTGGTCACAATACGGCATCACCCTGTTTGGTGACAATACGGCATCACCCTGTTTGGCCACAATACGGCATCACCCTGTTTGGTGACAATACGGCATCACCCTGTTTGGTCACAATACGGCATCACCCTGTTTGGTCACAATACGGCATCACCCTGTTTGGTCACAATACGGCATCACCCTGTTTGGTCACAATACGGCATCACCCCGTTTGGTGACAATACGGCATCACCCTGTTTGGTCACAATACGACATCACCCCGTTTGGTGACAATACGGCATCACCCTGTTTGGTGACAATACGGCATCACCCCGTTTGGTGACAATACGGCATCACCCTGTTTGGTGACAATACGGCATCACCCCGTTTGGTGACAATACGGCATCACCCCGTTTGGTGACAATACGGCATCACCCCGTTTGGTGACAATACGGCATCACCCTGTTTGGTGACAATACGGCATCACCCTGTTTGGTCACAATACGGCATCACCCTGTTGGTCACAATACGGCATCACCCTGTTTGGTCACAATACGGCATCACCCTGTTTGGCCACAATACGGCATCACCCTGTTTGGTGACAATACGGCATCACCCTGTTTGGTCACAATACGGCATCACCCTGTTTGGTCACAATACGGCACATCCTGTATTGTCCCATCCACTCCAGTACTTACTGTTTCTCCTCCTCAAGCCCTAATGAAGGAGTTGATTTCTGGCCTCTGAAACATGTTGGCTCAGTGATAAAGTCTTTCATGGGGTTTTAGAATGAAATAAATTTGTATCTGGATGGTTCATTCTTGGTGAGGAGCCTCAATCTCAGGTCCATATAGTATTAGAGAAAAATCAGAAGATAAAAGATTGTGATCCACTGATTGGGTAAGTGTGCGCAGGCTCCGTCACTTACCTTCCTGTCCCAGAGAAGCCGGGATCACCAGCAGGAACACATCACACACAGCGCCATCTCCCTGAATAACACAAATCAACCATTAGATGAAAGGACCCATATCTCAGCCATACAACACGTCACACCACACACAGAGGATGTAGAGAAAAGTCATTGGCCTGGGGAAGGGAGGAGCAAGATGGAGAGTCTTTATTTCCAAGAAGTGTCTCCAGTTTGGCAAAATGCATTGAACCCAATGGAAAAGGTGAAATGAAGAATGTTTTGCTGTTTTGAAGGGTACAATGGACTTTAAATGTCCCCTGAGGGTTACATATCCTTTCATCTATCCTGAACCCGATCTTGGGCCAAAGTTATCCAAAGTACACTGTTCAGAAAAACAGCCACACCCTCTAAATTAAAAAATGCACGATATTGCCAAAAGTATTGTTCCGCCCGCCTTTCCATGCACATGACCTTTCATGGCCCCCCAGTCTTAGTCCGTAGGCCTCAATATTGAGTTGGCCCCGCCCTTTCCACGCACACGACCTTTAATGGCCCCCCATTCTTAGTCCGTAGGGTTCAATATTGAGTTGGCCCCACCCTTTGCAGCTATAACAGCTTCAACTCTTCTGGGAAGGCCTCCCACAAGGTTTAGGAGGGTGTCTATGGGAAGGTTGGACCATTCTTCCAGAAGCACATTTTTCAGGTCAGGCACTGATGTCGGGGGAGGGGGCCTGGCTCGCAGTCTCCGCTCTAATTCATCCCAAAGGTGTTCTATGGGGTTGAGGTCAGGACTCTGTGCAGGACAGTCAAGTTCCTCCACCCCAAACTGGCTCCTCCATGTCTTTATGGACCTTGCTTTGTGCACTGGTGCGCAGTCATGCTGGAACAGGAAGGGGCCATCCCCAAACTCTTCCCACAAAGTTGGGAGCATGAAATTGTCCAAAATGTCATTTTAAGAGTTCCCTTCAGTGGAACTAGGGGGCCAAGCCCAATCCCTGAAAAACAACCCCCACCATAATCCCCCCTCCACCAAACTTTACACTTGCAGTCAGGCAAGTACCGTTCACCCTGGCAACCGCCAAACCCAGACACGTCCATCAGATTGTCAGACAGAGAAGCGTGATTGGTCACTCCAGAGAACACACCTCCACTGCTCTAGAGTCCAGTGGCGGCGTGCTTTACACCACGGCATCAGACGCTTTGCATTGCACTTGGTGATGGAAGGCTTGGATGCAGCTGCTCGGCCATGGAAACCCATTCCATGAAGCTCTCTACGCACTGTTGTTGGGCTCATCTGAAGGCCACACCAAGTTTGGAGGTCTTTAGCTATTGACTCTGCAGACAGTTGGTGACTTCTGCGCACTGTGCGCTTCAGCATGCGCTGACCCCGCGCTGTCATGTGACGTGGCCTACCACTTGGTGGCTGAGTGACTGTTGTTCCCAGTGGCTTCCACTTTGTTATAATCCCACTAACAGTTGAGCGTGGAATATTTAGTAGCCAGGAAATGTCACGGATGGACTTATTGCCCAGGTGGCCACCTATCACAGGACCACGCTTGGAGTCACTGAGCTCCTGAGAGCGACCCATTCTTTCACCAATGTTTGTAGAAGCAGTCTGCATGCCTAGGGGCTTGATTGTATACACCTGTGTCCATGGAGGGGATTGGAGCACCTAAATCACATGATTGGGAGGGGATTGGAACACCTGAATCACATGATATGGAGGGGATTGGAACACCTGAATCATGTGACATGGAGGGGATTGGGACACCTGAATCACATGATAGGGAGGGGATTGGGACACCTGAATCACATGATATGGAGAGGATTGAAAAACCTGAATTCAAGGATTTGGAGGGGGGGCTAATACTTTTGGCAATATAGTGTATTTATATATATTTTTTATCAAGCCCAGTTCACCTAAGCACCGGCAAAAAGTGTATGTGCAGAGTTCCTCTATTCTGCAGATACACTTAGAGGAGCTCTGCAGATACACTTAGAGGAGCTCTGCAGATACACTTAGAGGAGCTCTGCAGATACACTTAGAGGAGCTCTGCAGATACACTTAGAGGAGCTCTGCAGATACACTTAGAAGAGCTCTGCAGATACACTTAGAGGAGCTCTGCAGATACACTTAGAGGAGCTCTGCACATACACTTTTTGCCGGCTTGGAATTAATCTTATTTTCATCCTCTTCTTCTTCTTCTGAGGATGAGGATGAAGAAGAAGAAGAAGAAGAAGTAGGATGAAAATAAGAATAATTCCAAGCCGGCAAAAAGTGTATGTGCAGAGTTCCTCTATTTCTGACAGTTCTCTGACAGCTTCTTCACATGTACAGCGGTTGAAACATCTGTATCCTAAATGGAAACTAATAGATACAATGTTTCAACCGCTAAACATGTGTTCCTTCTGTCAGAGAACTGTCAGAAATAGCGGAGCTCTCTGCAGGGACACTTTTGCCGGCTGATCGGGAAATATTCGATTCGCGCACCCGAAGTAGGCAAAATTTCGGATTCGACGCGAATCGAATATTTCCTGAAATTCGACTCGAATTCCGGTTCGCCTGGTTCGATTCGCTCATCTCTAGATACAATGTGAATAAAAACTTAATGGGGAACCCCCAAACCAATGATTGACTACCCTTGGATACAATGCCAGTACAACATTATTGAAGCACCTCCAGACCAATGAATTCATATCCATGGATGTGATGGTAATGAAATTAAAAAATGTACAAAAAGAAAACAAGTGTAAAGTAAATTCTTACCCAGAATACTCCACCTGGAACTCAGAGCAGCCAGACGTTGCGGAGTGCAAGGAGAAGATCCAACACATGTCTACTTCTAAAGGGATACAATGGAAGGTTCCTCCTGGGAAGGAAAGCCCTATCTATGGAATACAGTCCTGGCCCTAATGGTCAGAGGGAGGAGGCTAGGTAGGTCACTGTGCAAATTTCCAGATGAAATGATTGACTGATCCCCTCTTATCAATAATAGGAAATGTGTACAGTGACCTTCCCAACCCCCGATGATGGAACCCCCCTAGTGGAGGGACACACTTACTGCCAAACATTCATCACCAGAAGATAGTACAATCCCAGCAAGAGCACAGTTTGGGACAGTTGGCAGAGGGTCTATGGAGATGTGTTAGGGAGAGGAGTGCAATGTGTGGACAGGCAGCAGAGCATTGATAGAGGGGGGTGTTGGGGAGAGGTGTGCAATGTGAGGCAGGCAGAAGATGGTCAATGGAGTAGGGTGCAATGTGAGGCA
This sequence comes from Staurois parvus, assembly GCF_062004578.1. NCBI lineage: Eukaryota > Metazoa > Chordata > Amphibia > Anura > Ranidae > Staurois > Staurois parvus. Next base: position 649,434 of record NW_028318308.1, on the reverse strand, counting down.
GGCAGTAGAGAAGTTTGGGCCAGTAGTATAATGAGGTGTTGGGGAGAGGTGTGCAATGTGTGGGCCAGCAGAATAGCGAGGTGCTGGGGAGAGGCGTGCAATGTGTGGGCCAACAGAATAGGGAGGTGTTGGGGAAAGGTGTGCAATGTGTGGGCCAGTAGAATAAGGAGGTGTTGGGGAGAGGTGTGCAATGTGTGGTCCAGTAAAATGGGGAGGTGTTGGAGAGAGGTGTGCAATGTGTGGGCCAGTAGAATAGGGAGGTGTTGGGGAGAGGTGTGCAATGTGTGTGCCAGTAAAATGGGGAGGTGTTGGAGAGAGGTGTGAAATGTGTGGGCCAGTAGAATAGGGAGGTGTTGGGGAGAGGTGTGCAATGTGTGGGCCAGTAGAATAGGGAGGTGTTGGGGAGAGGTGTGCAATGTGTGGGCCAGTAGAATAAGGAGGTGTTGGGGAGAGGTGTGCAATGTGTGGGCCAGTAGAATAGGCAGGTGTTGGGGAGAGGTGTGAAATGTGTGGGCCATTAGAATAGGGAGGTGTTGGGGAGAGGTGTGCAATGTGTGGGCCAGCAGAATAGGCAGGTGTTGGGGAGAGGTGTGCAATGTGTGGGCCAGTGGAATAGTGAGGTGTTGGGGAGAGGTGTGCAATGTGTGGGCCAGTAGAATAGGGAGGTGTTGGGGAGAGGTGTGCAATGTGTGGGCCAGTAGAATAGGGAGGTGTTGGGGAGAGGTGTGCAATGTGTGGGCCAGTAGAATAGGGAGGTGTTGGGGAGAGGTGTGCAATGTGTGGGCCAGTAGAATAGGCAGGTGTTGGGGAGAGGTGTGTAATGTGTGGGCCAGTAGAATAGGCAGGTGTTGGGGAGAGGTGTGCAATGTGTGGGCCAGTAGAATAGGGAGGTGTTGGGGAGAGGTGTGCAATGTGTGGGCCAGTAGAATAGTGAGGTGTTGGGGAGAGGTGTGCAATGTGTGGGCCAATAGAATAGTGAGGTGTTGGGGAGAGGTGTGCAATGTGTGGGCCAGTGGAATAGAGAGGTGTTGGGGAGAGGTGTGCAATGTGTGGGCCAGTAGAATAGTGAGGTGTTGGGGAGAGGTGTGCAATGTGTGGGCCAGTGGAATAGTGAGGTGTTGGGGAGAGGTGTGCAATGTGTGGGCCAGTAGAATAGTGAGGTGTTGGGGAGAGGTGTGCAATGTGTGGGCCAGTGGAATAGTGAGGTGTTGGGGAGAGGTGTGCAATGTGTGGGCCAGTAGAATAGTGAGGTGTTGGGGAGAGGTGTGCAATGTGTGGGCCAGTGGAATAGTGAGGTGTTGGGGAGAGGTGTGCAATGTGTGGGCCAGTGGAATAGTGAGGTGTTGGGGAGAGGTGTGCAATGTGTGGGCCAGTGGAATAGTGAGGTGTTGGGGAGAGGTGTGCAATGTGTGGGCCAGTGGAATAGTGAGGTGTTGGGGAGAGGTGTGCAATGTGTGGGCCAGTGGAATAGTGAGGTGTTGGGGAGAGGTGTGCAATGTGTGGGCCAGTAGAATAGTGAGGTGTTGGGGAGAGGTGTGCAATGTGTGGGCCAGTGGAATAGTGAGGTGTTGGGGAGAGGTGTGCAATGTGTGGGCCAGTAGAATAGGCAGGTGTTGGGGAGAGGTGTGCAATGTGTGGGCCAGTAGAATAGGCAGGTGTTGGGGAGAGGTGTGCAATGTGTGGGCCAGTAGAATAGGGAGATGTTGGGGAGAGGTGTGTAATGTGTGGGCCAGTAGAATAGGCAGGTGTTGGGGAGAGGTGTGCAATGTGTGGGCCAGTAGAATAGGCAGGTGTTGGGGAGAGGTGTGCAATGTGTGGGCCAGTAGAATAGGGAGATGTTGGGGAGAGGTGTGTAATGTGTGGGCCAGTAGAATAGGCAGGTGTTGGGGAGAGGTGTGCAATGTGTGGGCCAGTAGAATAGGCAGGTGTTGGGGAGAGGTGTGCAATGTGTGGGCCAGTAGAATAGGGAGGTGTTGGGGAGAGGTGTGCAATGTGTGGGCCAGTAGAATAGGCAGGTGTTGGGGAGAGGTGTGCAATGTGTGGGCCAGTAGAATAGGGAGGTGTTGGGGAGAGGTGTGCAATGTGTGGGCCAGTGGAATAGTGAGGTGTTGGGGAGAGGTGTGCAATGTGTGGGCCAGTAGAATAGGGAGGTGTTGGGGAGAGGTGTGCAATGTGTGGGCCAGTAGAATAGGCAGGTGTTGGGGAGAGGTGTGCAATGTGTGGGCCAGTAGAATAGTGAGGTGTTGGGGAGAGGTGTGCAATGTGTGGGCCAGTGGAATAGGGAGGTGTTGGGGAGAGGTGTGCAATGTGTGGGCCAGTGGAATAGTGAGGTGTTGGGGAGAGGTGTGCAATGTGTGAGCCAGTAGAATAGGGAGGTGTTGGGGAGAGGTGTGCAATGTGTGGGCCAGTGGAATAGTGAGGTGTTGGGGAGAGGTGTGCAATGTGTGGGCCAGTAGAATAGGGAGGTGTTGGGGAGAGGTGTGCAATGTGTGGGCCAGTAGAATAGGGAGGTGTTGGGGAGAGGTGTGCAATGTGTGGGCCAGTAGAATAGGGAGGTGTTGGGGAGAGGTGTGCAATGTGTGGGCCAGTAGAATAGTGAGGTGTTGGGGAGAGGTGTGCAATGTGTGGGCCAGTGGAATAGTGAGGTGTTGGGGAGAGGTGTGCAATGTGTGGGCCAGTAGAATAGTGAGGTGTTGGGGAGAGGTGTGCAATGTGTGGGCCAGTAGAATAGTGAGGTGTTGGGGAGAGGTGTGCAATGTGTGGGCCAGTGGAATAGTGAGGTGTTGGGGAGAGGTGTGCAATGTGTGGGCCAGTGGAATAGTGAGGTGTTGGGGAGAGGTGTGCAATGTGTGGGCCAGTGGAATAGTGAGGTGTTGGGGAGAGGTGTGCAATGTGTGGGCCAGTGGAATAGTGAGGTGTTGGGGAGAGGTGTGCAATGTGTGGGCCAGTGGAATAGTGAGGTGTTGGGGAGAGGTGTGCAATGTGTGGGCCAGTAGAATAGTGAGGTGTTGGGGAGAGGTGTGCAATGTGTGGGCCAGTGGAATAGTGAGGTGTTGGGGAGAGGTGTGCAATGTGTGGGCCAGTAGAATAGGCAGGTGTTGGGGAGAGGTGTGCAATGTGTGGGCCAGTAGAATAGGCAGGTGTTGGGGAGAGGTGTGCAATGTGTGGGCCAGTAGAATAGGGAGATGTTGGGGAGAGGTGTGTAATGTGTGGGCCAGTAGAATAGGCAGGTGTTGGGGAGAGGTGTGCAATGTGTGGGCCAGTAGAATAGGCAGGTGTTGGGGAGAGGTGTGCAATGTGTGGGCCAGTAGAATAGGGAGATGTTGGGGAGAGGTGTGTAATGTGTGGGCCAGTAGAATAGGCAGGTGTTGGGGAGAGGTGTGCAATGTGTGGGCCAGTAGAATAGGCAGGTGTTGGGGAGAGGTGTGCAATGTGTGGGCCAGTAGAATAGGGAGGTGTTGGGGAGAGGTGTGCAATGTGTGGGCCAGTAGAATAGGCAGGTGTTGGGGAGAGGTGTGCAATGTGTGGGCCAGTAGAATAGGGAGGTGTTGGGGAGAGGTGTGCAATGTGTGGGCCAGTGGAATAGTGAGGTGTTGGGGAGAGGTGTGCAATGTGTGGGCCAGTAGAATAGGGAGGTGTTGGGGAGAGGTGTGCAATGTGTGGGCCAGTAGAATAGGCAGGTGTTGGGGAGAGGTGTGCAATGTGTGGGCCAGTAGAATAGTGAGGTGTTGGGGAGAGGTGTGCAATGTGTGGGCCAGTGGAATAGGGAGGTGTTGGGGAGAGGTGTGCAATGTGTGGGCCAGTAGAATAGGGAGGTGTTGGGGAGAGGTGTGCAATGTGTGGGCCAGTAGAATAGGGAGGTGTTGGGGAGAGGTGTGCAATGTGTGGGCCAGTAGAATAGGGAGGTGTTGGGGAGAGGTGTGCAATGTGTGGGCCAGTAGAATAGGCAGGTGTTGGGGAGAGGTGTGCAATGTGTGGGCCAGTAGAATAGTGAGGTGTTGGGGAGAGGTGTGCAATGTGTGGGCCAGTAGAATAGTGAGGTGTTGGGGAGAGGTGTGCAATGTGTGGGCCAGTGGAATAGTGAGGTGTTGGGGAGAGGTGTGCAATGTGTGGGCCAGTGGAATAGTGAGGTGTTGGGGAGAGGTGTGCAATGTGTGGGCCAGTAGAATAGGGAGGTGTTGGGGAGAGGTGTGCAATGTGTGGGCCAGTAGAATAGGCAGGTGTTGGGGAGAGGTGTGCAATGTGTGGGCTAGTAGAATAGTGAGGTGTTGGGGAGAGGTGTGCAATGTGTGGGCCAGTGGAATAGAGAGGTGTTGGGGAGAGGTGTGTAATGTGTGGGCCAGTGGAATAGGGAGGTGTTGGGGAGAGGTGTGCAATGTGTGGGCTAGTAGAATAGGGAGGTGTTGGGGAGAGGTGTGCAATGTGTGGGCTAGTAGAATAGGGAGGTGTTGGGGAGAGGTGTGCAATGTGTGGGCCAGTGGAATAGGGAGGTGTTGGGGAGAGGTGTGCAATGTGTGGGCCAGTGGAATAGGGAGGTGTTGGGGAGAGGTGTGCAATGTGTGGGCCAGTGGAATAGTGAGGTGTTGGGGAGAGGTGTGCAATGTGTGAGCCAGTAGAATAGGGAGGTGTTGGGGAGAGGTGTGCAATGTGTGGGCCAGTGGAATAGGGAGGTGTTGGGGAGAGGTGTGCAATGTGTGGGCCAGTGGAATAGGGAGGTGTTGGGGAGAGGTGTGTAATGTGTGGACCAGTGGAATAGAGAGGTGTTGGGGAGAGATTCCTACAGATTCCTGTAGCTCAGTGTTGCTGTTTCTCTCTGCTGCCAGTAGGTGTCACTGGGATTCTACAGAGATCCTGAGTGATGAATATTTATGTTTCCTTTGACCAACCAGTAGGAGGTTTATTATCACTGGTGCATGCCGGGTGGAGTATAAATATTTGGGTTGGCCCTTGTGAGCTCTCTCTTTCCCTGAGCTGTGGTCTGTGAAGATGCTGCCTGAGTGATCTGACTTAGTAGGTCCATGGCCTGTGTTGGGTCTAACATGTGCTCTGTGCTGGGAGTTAGGCTGGAAATGGTCCTCCAAAGCTGTCCTATCTGGTCAAAAGGGAAACTGAACCCAGACTGAGGCCCAGGAGGAGGACCATGCTGAATGCCAGGAAGAAGGTGGGTTTTGTCACAGATGACTTTCCTAGGAGAGGTCTGGAAGGATGCACAGAGGCATGGGAACAAGTACAGGAAAGTCTGATCCAGAGGTGCAATCCACAGTGTCACCGAAGTCGGCCTAAAGCGGCAGGAAAGTCCTCTTTTCATGTTTTACCTTCAGGTAAGCCTTTAATAAGCCCACCTGTAGGTGCTGTAACTATCTTCTAAATGTGCGCTGTGTAGAAGAAATTTACTTTAGCAGCGCCGGTGGTGTAAACGGGTGGCATGCCGTCCATTAAGGGAGCCGTGCCACGGCCGAGACCCCCTCATGCATTCACAGTAATGACGTCACCACGTCAAACCACTGGGGCCAGGAAATCCAGCAAGGAAGACCTGGTGAAGATGTGAGCCCCGGGGAGCCATACCAGCTCTGCGTGGGGGGCTCAGTTTTCAGGTGAGTCTATCATGACATGCTCATATGCGATATATACTAGAACATTATGCTCTTAATGTGAAGGGAGAAGATTTGTTTTTTTAGAGTTTTTTTTATTTTAATAAAGGACTTGTCAAAAAATGTTGTTTTTATTCACAATTTACATTTGTTTGGTGAATGGGTAGGGGTACTATGTACCCCATACTCATTCACAAGAAGGGGAGGGGCCTTGTTAAAGGGGGCTTCCAGATTCTGATAAATCACCCCCCACAGACCTCCACAATCACAGCCCAGGGTTGTTGGGAAGAGACCCTTTTTCCCATCAACATGGGGACAAGGTGCTTTGGGGGCCCCCCACCCCAAAGCACCCCCCTCACCCCAAAGCACCCCCTCACCCCAAACGGTACATTTTGAAAATGTTTTTGTTCACTGATTTATGTGGCCATAAAAGGAGGTATGGAGTCCCTGCACCCTTTTTATGTCCAATAACTTGCATATGAGCTTTCAAAATGGACACTTTTGAATCTACAAGTTCGAGTCCCATAGACTTGAGTTCAAAGTTTGCGGTCAAACTTTCATTAGGTTCGAATGTTTGACTCTGAATCAAACACAGCCCATCACTACTCTCTCTCTGTCTCTTCTCCCACTTTCTCTCCTTCTCCCCCCATCTCCTGCTCCCCCCCCTCTCCCCCATTTCCCCCCCCCCTCTTCTCTCCTCCTCTCTCTCTCTCTTCTCTCTTCTCTCTCTCTCCTTCTACCCCCTCTCTCCTCCCCTCCCCCCCCCCTCTCTTCTCTCTCTCTCCCCTCTCACTCTTCTCTCTTCCTCTCCCTATCTCTCTCTCTCTTGTATATATATATTAGGTTTGAATGTTCGACTGCTAATCGAACACAACCCATCACTACTCTCTCTCCCCCTCTCTCTCTCTCCCCCTCTCTCCTTCTCTCCCTCCCCTTCTCTCCTCTTTCTCTTCTCTCTCTAATACATATATTAGGGTCAAATGTTCGACCGCAAATTGAACACAGCCTATCACTACTCTCTCTCTCCTCTCCCTCTCTTTCTCCCCCTTCTCCTCCCTCTCTCCCTCAATCTCTCCTCTCCCCCCTCTCTCCTCCTCCCTCCCTCCCTCTCTCTCCTCTCTTGCTCTCTCCCTTTCTCCCCCTTCTCCTCCCCCCCTCTCCTCTCCCCCCCTCTTTCCCTCCCTCCCTCTCTCTCCTCCCTCCCTCTCTCTCCCCCTCCCTCTCTCTCTTTCTCCCCCCCCCTCTCTCTCTCAGTTTCCCATGGGGTCACTTAAGCAAGCTCAATCCTGAGCTGTGCTGTCTGTGTCTATAGACACAGACACAGCATGTCTCCTCTGCTCCCTTGTCACAGGATTTGATTGACAGCAGTAGGAGCCAATAACTCTCACTGAGTCCAGTGGGGAGGGAGAGAGAACAACCCTACTGTTCTCAGGCACAGCGCTGGATCTAGATTGGGCTCAGGTAAGTATTTATGGGGGCTGGGGGGGGGGGGGATCCTTATTACAGAAGGTTTTTCACCTAAATGTTTAGAATGCATTAAGATAAAATAACCTGAAGCCTCTAGAACCACTTTAGGTTCTTCAATTTTTGTTGCCAGGAATAGATGTGCCGTCGTTCCACTGAGGATGTAGCAGGTTGTGGTGCACGTCCTCAGCCACCTATCCACCTATGGGTTTTCATGAGTTATTGTTTTATCAACATCCCAACCTTACTGTCCATGGATGGACAATTCCACCGACTGACAGACACTGGACATGGTGATGTATTGAGAGGTTGTCAGGTGATTTGCCGTTGAACCATTGGATATGGATGTCCGGACATGAAACTTGCTGTATGCTTGGACTCTATGGGAGACTCGGGAGACCTCCTGAAAAGTCTATTAGATGGGGGAAGAAGAGGTGATTGTACCTGTGTAATAGTCCTGGGGTACTGCTGGGGACCTCTATCAATGGAAAGCGACAACGCCTGGCTTCCTGTACTGCTTTACATCATTGTATCTGCTGTCATCCCAATCCCAGGACCTCAGCAGCCAGGAGACCTGAGAATCTTCCCATACTGATGAGAAGGAAATCACAGATGGAGGAAACACCGATGTGACCACAGTTGTAGTGTCAGTGGTGAGATTTATACCTCCGACCTACCTAAGCCAGGTGTGTGCAGTGTCTCCACCTCCTCTCCCGCCTCCGAATTATGTCTCCTCCCTCCACAGATTCCCTCTATTCCACCCAGAATCTGACACTCCACTCTTTGTTATCTCTCTCCTCTTCTCTCCTCTTCCCTCTTCCCACAATCTTCTCTCCTCTTTTTCTTCTGTCTCTCTCCAGTTTCTCTTTCTCTCTCTTCTCTTCCTTTCCCTTCCCTTCCCTTCCCTTCCCTGTTCTTCTCTTCTCTTCCCTTCCTCCTCCTCTATTTCACTTCTCTCCTCCTCCCTCTGCTCTCTCTCTTTCACTCTCGATGTTCTCTACTCCACCCTCCTCTTTCGTCTCTCTCTCTTCTCTCCTCCCCCCATCTTTCTCTCTCTTCTCTCTTCCTTCCTTCTCTCTCTTTTATCCCCTCCTTCCTCAACTCTCCTTTCATCATCCCTCTTCTCACTCTTTACTCTCGTCCTCTGCTCTCTCCTCCCTTCCTTGTCCTCCCTACTCCTCTTTTTTACTCCTACTCCTCGTCTCTTTCCTCCTTTCTCTTCTTCCCTCCTTCCTCCCCTCTCTCTTCTTTCCACTTTCCCCCTCACTCTCCTCCCTCCTCTCCTCCTCCTTCCTCTTTCTTTGCTCCTTTTTCCTGATCCCTCCTTCTCCTCTCCTCCTCCCTCCTCTCCCTCTCCTCCTTCTCTTCTCTCCTCTGTGCTCTTCTTTCTCCCCTTGATTCCTCTCTCTTCTATCTGCCTTCTTCCTCTCTCTTTTATCTTCCCTACTCTGTCTGTCACTCTTCTCTCCTCCTTACTCCTCTCTTTCACTTTTCTCCTTTTCCCTCTACTCTATTTCTTTCTCTTCTCTGCTCCTTCCTCATGTTTCATTTTTCTCCTCTTCCCTTCTCTCTGTCACTTCTCTCCTCCTTCCTCCTCACTCTGTTTTCTCTCCTCCTTCCTTCTCTGTCTCTTACCTCCTCCTTCCTCTCTTTTCTCTTCTCTCCTCATCCCTCCTCCTTCTCTATCGTCTATTCCCCATTCCTCCACTCTCTGTTTTATCTCCACTTTCCTTCTTGCTCCCTCTTCTCCTTTCACTCTCCTCTTGCGGTCTCTGTAGGTGATGTGGTACGCTAAGAGCACTGCAAGATACAAAAGGCTCCCTTGTCAGCCACTGCACCCAGCCCATCTCCAACTGTCTCAGCTCTTGTCCTGCCATTGGAGCAAGATGGAATCTGGTAACAGAGAGTGAGGTTGACTATGAGCATCTCTCCCTCACTTTAATCCAATTCATGCGCATGTCTTGACATCCCCCAACTCCCAACAACGTTCTGTGGCGATGGGCGAGCGACGAAGTAGCAGGTATGGATACACTGGGAGCTGCAGCTGCGGACCTGCACACAGGCGGCTCGGGTCTAATGGTTGTCTTCCTGCTGACCAAAGCAACAGCTGGATTCAGCATCTACCTGTGTGACTGAGCAGCCCTCTTTATAACCACACTGTTCACCTCCGTAGCAAGAGGAAGGGGCTAGAAAAGGTGCCCTAAACATTGTTGCTTCCCAGAACCCTGGCCAGCTTACTGTGGCTGGAGGGGATCCCGTTTTATGCGGTCGAATAACAAAATTTCAAAGAAAACATAAGGCGACACCACTCACTACTGGCACATGGAAAGAACGCACACTTCAAGACAACCCCTCAGCGGATCAACCAGAACAGAGAACAGCCCTGGTCACCAGAGAGCTCGCAAGATTTAATATCGATGTTGTGGCCCTGTGTGAAAGTCGTCTAAGCAACGAAGTTCAGCTTTCAGAAACAGGAGGTGGTTATACATTCTTCTGGTGTGACCGCAGCAGTAATGAATGCCGTGCATCTGGAATTGGCTTTGTGGTTATGAATCATCTTGTCCGCAAACTTGCCAGTCTTCCCAAGGGCATGAAATACCGACTCATGACACTGCATTTCCCACTACTGAAAGGAAAACAAGCCACACTGATCAGTGCCAACGCACCCACAATGAAGATTCAGGATGTAGTAAAAGACAAGTTTTATGAAGATCTCGATACCTTACCGTGAAGCACACTGACAGGCTGATTCTACTTGGTGATTTCAACGCAAGAGTAGGATCCAATCATTCTACCTACCTGGGATGGCACCATTGGAAAAAATGGAATTGGCAAATGTAACAGCAATGGCATATTACTACTGAAGACATGTGCAGCTCATGATCTGATCATCACCAATACCATCTTTCGCCTGCCCACTCACAAAAAGACATCCTGGATGCACCCATGCCTAGGGCAGAACAAAACCTAAATACACCACAGTACCTACAGACACACCGTGGACAGCCCACTACCTGTTAGATGTCAAGGTCCTCTTCAAACACGATGGTCGAACATCATCATCATCAGTATCACTGGAGCTGTGTGGAATCATCTATGTCAGGACAGACACGAGCCAAGATCTCCATAGGAAGAGCACCCTTATCTTCTAAATCCAGAACAGTCACAATTACTTGCAAGATTTCGTCAATAGGATTTGACTCATTGTTCAGGCCCCACAATTCCATTCTTCCAATAGACTGCAGAGGTATGCTGCTTAACCCTTTGAGGACCGTAAGATTTTGGAACGCCAAAAGAATCAATTTTTTTGTTTTTAAAGTTCGTACACTTCAGTTGCTGTAACTAAGCCATTTCATGAAATAATTGGCAAATAGCCAGATCCATTTGTTGTTTGTTGATAAGAACTAATATTTTGACTCAAACCAAAAAAAAAAAAAAGAGTTTTAAGTTCTTAATCAGATGATATACGCAATTAAAAACATGGGACAAATACGTCCCTTGGTCCTCAAAGGGTTAAATACTTCTGGAAGAATGAAGGGTAAATAAAGGTAACTTGGGAATCTTTGCCAGATAGAGCTGGAATTGTATGCCCATTGACTTTAACTATAGACTTAGAGCCTATGAGGGGTCCTCTTGGCTTTGGCCAAAAACACCCACCTCTGTGTCTTCACTTCTGTACAGGGAATGTCACACTTAGACTGTTCCTGAGTCCTCCCCACACTGTTATGCAGCATGGCCAACTATGACCTCACTGGGAACACCTTCAACAATAACATCAGTAGGGTCATTATTAACTAGTTGCCGACCGCAGATAGCCGAATGACGGCTGCACTGCGGCCGGCCAGTTCTGGGTGGACGTCATATGATGGCCTCCCAGAACGCGCTCTCCTGCGTGCCCCAGGGGGCGCGCACCCAGCGATCTCCGTGATCGCTGTGTCCTACGGACACAGCTGATCACGTGATGTGGTAAAAGGCCGATCACAGCCAATCACAGCGGCCTTTTACCACGTGATCAGCGGTGTCCAATGACACGCTGATCACAGGGAAATGCAAGTGCCGGTTCTCGGCTGCACTTTCCTCACGCTGTCAGATCTTGAGGAAAGTACTGCCGAGAACCGGCAGTTGTCAGAGCGGGGATCGGCACCGATCATCAGGGCACTGATGATCAGTACCCTGATGATCGGTGCCCAGCAGTGCCACCCGCAAGTTCTGCCCACCTGTGCCCAGCAGTGCGCCCACTAGCTCCGCCCACCTGTGCCCAGCAGATCACCCACCTGTGCCCAGCAGTGCACCCACCTGTGCCCAGCAGTGCACCCACCTGTGCCCACCCACCTGTGCCCACCAGTGCCACCCACCTGTGCCCACCCACCAGTGCTGCCCACCAGTGCCATCCACCAGTGCAGCCCAGTAGTGCTGCCAGTCAGTGCCACCAGTCAGTGCCCAGGGGTTGTGCCAATCAGTGCCGCCAGTCAGTGCCCAGCAGTGATGCCAGTCAGTGCCGTCTATCAGTACCCATCATCAGTGTCACCTATCAGTGCCGCCTATCAGTGCTGCATATTAGTGCCGCCTATCCGTGACACCTCATTAGTGCTGTCTATCAGTGCCCTTTAGTGCTGCCTATCAGTGCCCATCAGTGCCGCCTATCAGTGCCCATCAGTGCTGCCTCATCAACGTACATCAGTGAAGGAGAAAAAATACCTGTTTGAAAAATTTTATAATAGAAACAAAGAAACATTTTTTTTTTTTCAAATTTTTTTATTTATAGCGCAAAAAGTAAAGTGCCCAGTGGCGATTAAATACCACCAAAAGAAAGCTCTATTTGTGAGAAAAAAATGATCAAAATTTCATATGGGTACAATGTTGCATGACCGCGCAATTGTCAATCAAAGTGCGGCAGCGCTGAAAGCTGAAAATTGCCTGGTAAATAAGGGGGTATAAGTGCCTGGTAGGCGAGGGGTTAAACAAGTGTCCTCTCACCACTCCCAATGATCCTGATGTGTCTTCTGGGTGAATGGTGAGGGGTCACACTACACAGGGCTTTCTCCTGAAGCCTATTAGATCACAGCTTTATATAAGAAAGAATGAAAACTGTATTCCAATGTCTATCCAAAACATATCCAAAGTTTATGTACTTCTATTACCTCCATGATTAAGCCCCAGGGGTGGAGCAAAACATGTTGGGGGCATGGCTTGGATGGATTGAGCTGAGGCTGCTTTTACCTGCTAACTACTCAGGGCGGGTGAGGGGTGCGGCAGCCCGGCTATTTCTTTCTATTTCTACATGCTTTGGGTCTGGACAAACCTTTCCTCAGACTGCACCCTCAGCGGCATCCAGTTCACCTGAGCGGGGGCCACTAAGCACAAATTTTATTTCAGCCACAATTTTGCATTTAACATGAAGTCAATAAACAGCATTTAAAACAGACTCCGCCCATATGAAGACAAGCCACCATATATCATTAGGACATTATATCAGAAAGCCCAATGGGCTCAGCTCACATTGCAATTATTTGTACAACTAACTATGCCAAGACGTTGGGCAATCTTAGGACTTATTGGGCTTGTTGGTACAAATCTGCACATCAAAGGACTTCAATATCAAAGGTAGAACTACAAGAGTCCAACCATACAATCGGTATCGGTTTTATAAAGAGTCCAAATGGTCCGAAGTGAGTTGTGTAAGCTGCCCAGCACACTGCTACCACCAGGATGGAAAAAGGGAACATCTGCCAGCAGATATACAGTCACCTATGGCAGATGTGATGATATCAGGAGCAGCCAATCAGGAGCATGGGCTACACAGAGACAGATGATAATGACAAAAGGATGTCCTAATAATGTATTGAAAAAATACTAATAATGTGAAATCAGCCGGACTCTATTCATTTTTCTTTCTATGAGTGTTTTCTTCTATCTGAATGATTGCAGGTTTGTTGATAATGACATGTGTAGCCTCCCTGTCCTAAACAGGGGTGACTACTGACATGTATCCTTCCTGGGCGGTAGTCAGCCCAAGCTGATTTACTTGTTCACTTGGTTTCCCCCTAGCTCAGTGTTGCTGTTTCTCTCTGCCGCCAGTAGGTGTCACTGGTACATCTAGTGAATTATTAATATTTATGTTTCCTCTAGCCAACCAGTTGGAGGTTTATTATCACTGGTGCATGCTGGGGGGAGTATAAATACGTGAGGCTGACCTTGTGAGCTCTCTCTTTCCCTGAGCAGCAACCTTGAGAGTTGTTGCTGGAATAATATGATTTAGTGGGCCCATAGCCTGTGTGGGGCCTAGCATGTGCTCTGCACTGGTAGTTAGCCTGGAAGTGGTCCTCGAAAGCTGTTCTATCTGGTCAAGAGGGAAAATGAACCAAGTTTAAGAGAAAGGACCCAGGTTTTCTCCCAGGGGCTGGTGACTGTCGCTGGATGATACATGGATGATACGTGGAGGTCTGGAAGGATGCACAGAGGCATGGGAACAAGTGCAGGAAAGTCTGCTAACCATCCAGAGGTGCAATCTACAATGTCACCGGTGTCGGCTTAAAGGCTCCATACACTGTACAAGCTGGATTTGGATCTGGAAGTGTAGCTCGAGGTATCTGTGGCCTCATCCCCTACTTGTCTGCTGAGAAATAAGAGATGTAAAAAGACACAAAGTAACAGGTGTCCAATGCTCCCCATTTTATCCATGGGCTCAGTCCTGGGGTAATCCACCTATAGAACTGGCGGGGCTCTACATATGTATTCCTTTTATTTTTTCTGCAGGCTGTGCGATCCTCGTTTGATTTTAGAAGGTAGGGGACTCGGATACTTTGATGGAAATATTTATTACATTGATTCCAGCCCACCTCTCATGATGTGGAAGTGATGTCATTTTCTGGTCCTCCTTTGGGTGGAAGTTACTTTTTGATGTTAGGATTTCAGTAGCAACTTCTTTTTGCAGAGAGGGTGGATGTGACTCAAATCTCAATGCTCATCAGAAGTGGCACGATTGATGCCTTGTAGCCGCCTCGCAGCCCTTCAAAGTGATTACAAACCTTCTTCTTTTATAATAAACATGTTATACTTACCTGCTGCATGCAATAGTTTTGCACAGAGAAGCCACAATCCTGCTCTTCTGGGATCATCCGCTGGTGCTCCTGGCTCCTCCACATAGGGAAGTGCCCCCACAGGAATCCTCTTCCTATGGAGGCACTAGTGCAGGCTTGATTACAAGTTGTGCTGCCTGCATCCATAGACACAGACAAGACAGCTCGGCCCCGCCCCCGCTACCTCATCACAGGATTTGATCGACAGCTGCAGGAGCCAATAGCTCAGGACAGAGAGAATGGATAGAGCTGCTTCTCTCACACACAGCGCTGGATCAAGATTGTACTCAGGTAGTTATTTGGGGGGGGGGGGATCCTGATCATGACATTCAGTTGAACCATTTGAGACAGATGTCCGGACAAGATATTTTCTGTATGCTTTGACTATGGGAAACTTGGGAGACCTCCTGAGAAGTCTATTAGATGGGGGAAGCAGAGGTGATTGTACCTGTGTAATAGTCCTGGGGCACTGCTGGGGACCTCTGATAATGGAAAGGGACAACGCCTGGCTACTTCTTTTCAGGGAAGAAGCAGGAAGTGTTTTGTATTTGTTAATAAAGTTTTACCCTCATCATTGCAGAGCCATCTTCCAGAAGCACACCAGTGAAGCTCTCCTATTTCTCCCTCTCACACACGTGGTGGGAAGTCTGTTTATTGTTTGTTAATGTTGATGGTATATCGGGATTACACTGCTATGTATTGGTTGTGGGATCAGAAGGCGGGTCTCTCCAAAGATATGTCTTTGTTGTATGTATATGAAAGAGACGTGCATAAAGAATATTGTAACCTCTGCTATTGTGATTGTGTTGCAGTTTCACAGAACAATTCACAGAAGTCAATTCAGTTTTGGAATGAACACAATGCGGTTTCCTTCAGGTAAGACTTAGTGGGATGGCAGATTGTATCCGTCATCCCAGTCCCAGGACCTCAGCAGCCAGGAGACCCTAAGGATCTTCCCATACTGATCAGAAGGAAATCACAGATGGAGGAAACACTGATGTGACCAAAGTTGTATTGTCAGTGGTGAGATTTATACCTCCGACCTACCTAGGCCAGGTGTGTGCAGTGTCTCCACCTCCTCTTATGTCTCCTCCCTCCACAGATTCCCTCTATTCCACCCAGAATCGGACACTCCGCTCTCTGTTATCTCTCTCCTCTCCTCCTTTCTTGCTCTCTATTCCCAAACTCTCTCTCTCTGTCTTCCATCTCTCCTCCTCTCTTCCTCTTCCCACCACTATTTATTTCCCTTCTTTCTCTCCTCTCCTCTTCTCTTTTTACTGTGTTTCTCTCTCTCTCTTCCTCCCTCCTCCCACTTTCTATCCCTCCTCCAAAATTCCCTCACCTCTCTCTTTTCTCTGCTCCTCCCTCTTATCTCCTCCTTCCTCCTCACTCCCCTTTCTTCCTCTTTCCTTCCTCTCTCTTTTTCTTCCTTTCCTTTCATTTCCTCCCCTCTCTTCTTCTCTTTGTTCTCTGATCTCTCCATTCTCTCCTCTTATCTCCTCCTCTTTATCCTCACTCCCCTTTCTTTCTCTCTCCTTCCGATTTCTTTTTCTTCCTCTTCTCTCCCTCTCCCTCTCCTCTCCTCTCCTCTCGTCTTCTCTTTTCTCTCTCTCCTCTCCCTCTCCCTCTCCTCTCCCTCTCCTCTACCTCTTCTCTCCCTCTCCTCGTCCTCTCCCTCTCTTCTCCTCTCCCTCCCCTCTCCTCTCCCTCTCTTCTCCTTTTCCCTTTCCTCTACCACTCCTCTCCTTCTCCCTCTCCTCTCCTCTTTTTTTCTGCAATCCCTCCTCTCTTCTTTTCATTTCTCTCTCCTTCCCCATTTCTCCTTAATCTATATTTTCTTTCCTCCTCCCTCTCTCTTCTCTACTCCTCCATTCTATCCTCTCTCTCCTCCCATATTCTGTGATGTCATTTCCTCCTCCTCCTCATTTCCTGCCTACTCTCCTATAAGACTCATTTTACTAAGGTGAGGATGGAAAGTTCACTTTTGACATTCAAATGCTTAAATCAGAACTACAATTTTCTTACCTTTCCATCCCGCACATTCTCTATGTATCACCTTCACACACATCCCCTCATACAAGATATCTCCATGGATGACGAGTATTTTGGTGAGTTGATCGATCTGATGCAGATTGGTAGCAGTGATCATCTCCGCTCCATCCAGGCCAGGCATAGAGGACTCAGGGAAGGATCCGTCACCATTAGGACTCATTTACACTCGCTTCAACTTTAATACACATTAAAATGCTTACTGCTTCAATTTACCATTTTTTATGCTTTAGTGATTTTTTAAGCTTTAATGAAGCTTGACAAATGCCCTGTGTGTGTTGAGTTTATTAATATTTAAAGGGGCCCAATAGAACCCAGGCTCAGTAGTACCCACACTCAGCAGATCCCCTACTCATTAGTACCCCCAGCTTTTCTGATCCCCCACTCAGTGGTAACCCCTAGCTTTGTTGATCCCCCACTCAGTAGTAACCCCCAGCTCTGCTGATCCCCCACTCAGTAGTAACCCCCAGATTTTCTGATCCCCCACTCAGTAGTAACCCCCAGCTTTGCTGATCCCCCACTCAGTAGTAACTTCCAGCTCTGCTGATCCCCCACTCAGTAGTAAACCCCAGCTTTTCTGATCCCCCAATCAGTAGTAACCTCTAGCTCTGCTGATCCCCCACTCAGTAGTAACCCCTAGCACTGCTGATCCCCTGCTCAGTAGTACACACAATCAGCAGATCCCCTGTTCAGTAGTTACCCCCAGCTTTGCTGATCCCCCACTCAGTAGTAACCCCCAGCTCTGCTGATCCCCCACTCAGTTGTAACCCCCAGCTCTGCTGATCCCCCACTCAGTAGCATGGGCGGACTGACAACTCATGGAGCCCCCGGGCAATAGGGGATCATGGGACCCCTGTGTCCTTGCCCAAACTCAAAAAAGCCTATGAAAAAGGTACCAGGGGCATCTCATGGGGCCCCCTACTGACCCCGGGCCCTCGGGAAGTGCCCGAGTTTCCAAATGGTCAGTCTGCCCCTGCTCAGTAGAAACCCCCAGCTCTGCTGATCCCCCACTCATTAGTAACCCCCAGCTCTGCTGATCCTCTGGTTTACTGGTCCTCCTCTCTCTCCTGTCTTCGCTCACCTCTTGCTATATTGCTTACCCGCTGCTCACCATGTGTGACATCTGCTAGTTTCTACAGCACTGGTCCCCAAGGTCTTCTGATCCTCTACTGCTGAGTCTTCTCTCTCCTGTCCTTCCGCTATCCTGCTCCCACACCACATGGGCCATCTGATAGTTGCCCCACTCCAGGCCAGACCCCGCTCACCTCCTGGCTGCTCCATGCTGTACACCAGATTTGGTGTTTGCACCAGAAATTTCCACAAAATATACACATGAAGTGGGAGTGACTGCTGATGACATCTTTCTGGGTTTCTTGTTGGTTTCTTAGTGCATCCTGGGATATCTCATACTTGGGGTACCTCCAAAACAAAGTGAAGCTAAAGCTGAATAAAAGTCTCATAATGCTACAGGTGCTGCAAGCGAGCTCTGTCATCGACTTCTATGGAGGATTTGGAGACGCTTTAAAGCACCAAGAAAGCAACACGGGGTATCATTTTTGAAGCAAAGCAAACACAACATGTGAACAGGACTGTAAGGTGACCATTTTATTTACAGACAGGGGCTTTGGCATTCAGAGTGCTTTAAAAATCATGTCCAAAGCCACATTTTGAAGCACATGTAAATGAGCCCTAACAATGATTGGAGTCAGGATAAGAAATGACCGCCATGATCATCCTTCCCTTCATACATAATGTGGAGTCTTGTCATATAAGGGTAGAATAGAGTCATTGGGGGGGGGGGTACAATAGAAAACTGAATTATATTTCTCTAGTTACGATAAATGAATTGGGAATACGAATAAGAAATTGTGCATCACATGGACAGAGAAGACAACCCCACTCCATTCAGGCACAGTTCAGGCCTCGGAGTCCGGCACTCATTAGACAATGAAGGATTCGGTGACAACCCTGTAAACACTGTAATTGCAGATCATCTATTGGACTCCATTTTTCGCAAATCACACTGATATAAATTATTCTTGATTTTCTGAGAGGAAAGTGTCTGTGTTGCCCCTAGCAACCAACCATATTCCAGCTCTCATGTCCTAGTGCTGGTTGGACAATGACCGGGAGATTCTGACCAATACGGTATAATCATTTTTGCTGGAGCGGAGTACCTGACCAATCTCCTGTAATACTCTCTCCGAGGATCATGGGAAATGACTTCAGCCCCATCACAGCAGAATGACTCCATTCCAATATCTAGATTTCTTTGTTTTTCAGCTTCTTTCCTGAAATAATAAAGACCTCAGTAGACCTCCATCATTTCAGGTCATGTCCATCTGTGAGCTGTAGAAGGCCCTGTGTGGGAGTGTCATCCTCCAGCCCCTCCCCTATCAGCTTCTATATGGATCCCCATTGGTGGATGTGGGCGGGGCTTCTTCTGGCTCGGATCATGCAGTGTACTGTGGTGGGGCTCATCCTGAATATACACAGTAACCCTGGTGTCACGGCTCTTTGGGGTTCCAGAACTTCTCCTATCATAGTGAGCACAACACAACACAACCTGAGGAAACGCTTCATCTCCATTTATTATACAGAAATCACTTCCAATACAATACGATTCCTTCCAATCACTTCTAATTACTGGACATGATTGGGACATACAAGATCCGAAAAATGATTGGCAGATCTGATCACATGACTCCAGTGATAGAACTAGAACATGACCAATAGAAGAATGACCATTCCTAATTGGCTCCTCTGGGGGACAGCAGACGGCAGGATGACCATAACAGATGATAGATGTCTCTGGGGTTATCATAGGGGAAATCTGAGGTGGATTGTCAGCTCTTCTGCCAAGCACAATCCAGACCCTCATCTGCAGATCTATTTCTGGATTGTTATCTATGAAATAAAGATCCCCGGGGACCCCTTTAGACACGGACAATACTAGTCCTATCAGCTCCTCGGTCCGGCCGTTCCCCTATAACACCAAATCCTCATCACTTCCTATCACTATATGATACAAGAACATTTCTCTGTATAAATGGAGACTTTAGGAGAAAACATTCCCAGAACAAATCTAAGAAAATCTTAGGAAAGCAATGAGGAGGTGAATGTCGGGGTGTCTTCTGTCCTTTATAGCTGAACTCCGGGCAGATAAAAGAGGAATGAATGCAGCTCTGTATACATGAATACATCATTACATGTCTTCTCTATATACAAGCCGTGTGAGGACCTGAATGGGACCTGGTATCAGCCTCTCATAGTCCCTGTGCAGAGTTCAGACTGGGGGAGGGAGGAGGAGAACAAGGAGCCAATCAGATGTGCTTCAGTGCAAGAAGCATGCTGATAGGAGGAGAGAGCAGAGCGATGAGCTCATCAATCTGCTGCTTCTCCTTATGCTGTCCAATGACAGGCTGGGGGAGGGACAAGACCTGTAAGTATTACTGAACTGCAACAGAGAAACATCAGGTCTCCTCTTCCAGACAGGGCTGTGTTGTGGTAGAGCTGTGTATATCTCAGGACTGGATGGATAGAAATGTAGATCTTTGTCAGGTTATATATATATGTCATCTGTGTATTTATCCCGGAGTTCAGCTTTACCAGGAAGTGAGACAACCTCATTATTCCTCATATATCTTCCAGAGATTTCTCAGAATTCTGTCCTGTATGAAGGAGACAAGTATTTCCAGGACTGAAAACTGCCGACATCGATAGAAACAGGAAAATGAGGAATAAAATACCCGTCATCGATTATTACCATGAAGGGGAACGTACTCTGGAATACAAATCATAATACACAAATCTAAAATCAGAAACATTTCCAGGGAAGAACCTGTAAACCCCAGCTCAGCTAAGCCGGCCCCCTTACATCCAGCACCAATAGAATCTCCAGTGTGTTCCCACATGAAGGAAAAATATATTTGAAATATATTTAAAAAATATTCTTCCCAAATATATTGACATATATTTGAAATGCTACAATTTTGACCATATTCAATATATTTCAAAATATACTTCTATATATATATACTGTATGCTGAAATGTGTTTTTATTACAAAATATATGAAAACATATTTAGAATAATACATTTCAAATATACTGTATGTCTTTAAAAATAAAAATCTACATTTTTGGAATGTATTTACAAATACCTGTAAAAAAATATGTTAAAATGACTTTTTTTTGTTAAAAAAAATCTGAAGAATATATTTAAAAAATAAATATTTTGAAAAATATTTTTTTATATATTTTGTAATATATAAAAAATGCATTCAACATGCAGTATACATATATATATACATATATATATATGTATATTTAAAAAATATATTGAAGTATATTTTCAAATATATTGAATATGGTCAAAATTGTAGCATTTCAAAATATGTCATTATATTTGGGAAGAATATTTTTTAAATATATTTCAAATAGATTTTTCTTCCTTGTGTGTTTCTTCAGTGCTAGGTCTGCACTGTTTTGTGCCGTAAACATTTACATTTTTTCTGCTTTTATTTCTCAGATAATAGCATTTTTTTTTTTTTCCAGAAAATGAAATCGCTCAACCTCCCCTACAACAGCCAAAAGATCTGAAACCGGGCTGGTTGGATAGCGGCCCGTTTGTACTGGTTTGTGTCATTTTACTCTCCTTTTATTTTCAGTTATTATTGATTTAATAAAGGTCACCAAATCTTACTCCTCCCCCCCACAAAAGACAAAAAGCATAAAACTGGGCAGGCTGGTTAGTGCCGCCTTTGTGCCGATTTGTGATGTTTAAATCTCCATTCTACCTCTTTTTGTTTTTCAGTTTTTTTCTACTTATTAAAGGTCACCAGAGGTCTCCCAGCCCCCACAGATAACATATAAAAGGCAGGAAAACGGGCCGGTTGTGCTGCTTCGATTTTTTTGTATTGTCATTTTTTTGTGTATTTTTTTATTGAGTTTGTTTTTGTTTGATCAAACCCCGCCCACTTTGCATCCCATGTTATTAGATACTAGAACAAATACACCGTTCCTTTGTGCTGAGTTTGGGATAATTTGTGGAAAAAAAATGACCATCTGTGCCAGTTTGGTTTTGAAGATATCACCTATTGTACTTATTCAAACCCCTCCCCCGCCCAGTTTGCACCCCATGTGATGAAATCTTAGAAAACAAATACTGTATACCATTTGTTCTTGTTGGTTTGTGCTGCAACAACTTTTAGGTTTTGGGGGGGGGGATGACTTTTGGTGACTGTAATAAGTAGTAAAAAATGGAAAACTGAAAAGATGGTAAAAAGGAGATTTAAACAGCACAAATGTGACCAATCAGCCCGGTTTCATGACTTTTTTCTCTTGGGGCGGGGGGGCTGGGTGAGCTTTGGTGACCCTTACTACATAGTTACATAGTTAGTTTGGCTGAAAAAAAAAGACAAAAGTCCATCCAGTTCAACCATGAAATCAATAATAACTACAAAAACAAAAAGGAGAGTAAAATGACACAAAACAGCACAAACGTCATGTTAACTGACCAGCCCATTTTTTTTCTTTTTTGCTCCTGTAGGGGGGCTGGGTGATGTCATTGTGTGGAAAAAACAATTGCTATTACTCTAAAAATAAAAGCAGCACAAATTTAAATTTTTATGGCATAAATTTATATATTTTTTTTATTTGGTTTTAAGATTTAATGAGATGGGGTGCAAAGTGGGTGGGGTTTGATCAAGCAAAAAAAAAAAAAAGTTGTTGTCACTTAAAAACCGTACAAGCACAAATAAACATTTTAGCAGCACAAACGCAGCAATAACCAACCTGCCTGCTGCCTGCTGTAGGGGGGCTGAGTGACCTTTGGTGACCTTTAATAAATCGTTAATAACTTAAAAGTGATAAAAGAATGAAGGGAGAATTAAACGGCACAAAACAGCAGAAAAGCAGCAATATCCAGCCAGCACGGTTTTGTGTCTTTTGCCTGTTGTAGGGAGTCTGAGTGACTTTTCGTGACCTTTAATAAATCGATAATAACGAAAAAAGATAGAAGGGAAATTTAAATGGCACAAAACAGCAGAAAGGCGGCACTAACCAACCGACCCGGTTTTGTGTCTTTTTCCTATTGTAAGGGGGGCTGAGTGACCTTTGGTGACCTTTAGTAAATCTTCAATAATTCAAAAATGATAAAAGATAGAAGGGAGAATTAAACGGCAAAACCAGCAGAAAGGCGGCACTAACCACCCGGCCTGGTTTTATGTCTTTTGGCTGCTGTAGGGGGGCTGAGTGACCTTTGGTGACCTTTAATAAATCGTTAAAAACTCAAAAACGATAAAAGACAGAACAAAGATTTAAACGGCACAAACCAGCAGAAAGGCGGCACTAACCAACCGGCCCGGTTTTGTGTCTTTTGCCTGTTGTAGGGGGGCTGAGTGACCTTTGGTGACCTTTAATACATTGTTAATAACTCAAAAATGATAAAAGATGGAATAGAGATTTAAATGGCACAAAACAGCAGAAAGGCGGGACTAACCAACCTGCCTGGTTTTGTGTCTTTTGCCTGTTGTAGGGGGACTGAGTGACCTTTGGTGACCTTTAGTAAATCTTCAATAATTCAAAAATGATAAAAGATAGAAGGGAGAATTAAAAGGCACAAACCAGAAGAAAGGCGGCACTAACCAACCTGCCCGGTTTTGTGTCTTTTGCCTGTTGTAGGGGGACTGAGTGACCTTTGGTGACCTTTAGTAAATCTTCAATAATTCAAAAATGATAAAAGATAGAAGGGAGAATTAAAAGGCACAAACCAGAAGAAAGGGGGCACTAACCAACCGGCCCAGTTTTGTGTCTTTGTGTGACCTTTGGTGACCTTTAATAAATCGGTAATAACTCAAAAACGATAAAAGACAAAACAGAGATTCAAAGAAACACACTGGAGTTTTGAGGGGTGCTGACTGTAGAGGGGGCCAGCTTGGCCGACATCTAAATGCCGGGACTGTCCCTGGAATCCAGACACAACTGGCAGTTATCATCGTGTCAGTTAATGAATGATATTTATTATATTTAAAGAGAATTTGTCGTGAGAGAATCACGGGGGGCTGCCGTTGCTGAACTCTCCTCTTTCAGAATGCTAGTTCCCTGGCTGTCTTTGGCTTCAATACTGTCTCAGTCTCTGACCCAGAACAAGTATAGAGATGAGGACACTTTTCTGATTCTTATTTACAGCATGCTTGTTCTGAGGCAGAGACTTAAAGTGATAACAAACCCAAAAACACAGGAATGATATAAATTGGATCTTTCCAATCCTTAGATGTGGTGATTGCATTATTTTTGTTTTTATCCTTTATTTGCCCCTGGTGATCCTGCCAGTAATACACTTCCTGTCTTAAGGAGGCTCCTCTCTCTATGGAGACCCCCTTGGACAGCAGCATTGTCTGGAGAAGGGGGGTGTTAGATGGATGAGTAGATTTACATGGACTTTACATAAATGACTAACAAATGAGATCTGAACTCCAGATAACACATTTTAAGCCGTAACATTTTTGTCTCCTTTTGGGATAAAGGTTTTACATCATTGAATAATAGTTGGCCACTGTAAGCACCCCTGTCAGTGGTGAATGGTTTGTCTCAACCCTCTAACTGACACTTTTGTGTCAGTTACATGGGGACTCAGAGAAACAAAGACTGCTAATGTCAGTAACAGACGGCATCATATCTGTAATTTTATATTTTGTCTTTAGTATCACTTTATATGTTCTTACATTACACACAGCCAGGGAACTAGCATTTTTAGAAGGAGGCCTGCAATGACAGCCCTCATACTTCTCCCAAGAGTCACCACTTCCACCAATCATTGGCTGATCAATGAACCAATCCCTCCACCTGCCTCTGTGATGTCACTAGACTCTGGGTGGATTCTCATTTCTCCCCCCTCCCCCCACATATCTTTATACAACCTGTCCATACACCTAACACAGCATGGAGGGGCTCAGTGAAGGTGGTGGTGAAGGTGTGGAGGTGTCGGATCGGGTCACACAGATTATAAAAGGAGATCCGCCCGGCCTCATAATCCAGATATATCCTGACTCTGTTACTGGGGTTACGATAATATAAGATGGTCTCATCTCTGTCATGTATCGCTGAAGTCTCATTACATGTTATGTATAATCCCCAGGACTTGTTATTCCTTCCAATCCCTGACTCCCATCCTCCTCTCCTGTCTATACTGGGGTAACACATCCCAACTGTCCAATTCTGTGACCCCCCGATATCCACTTCCCAGTAATGTCTCCCTGAGGAGAAACTCTGTCTGCTCATCACCTGAGGATTATACTGGAATCTCTTTGATGTTTCTCGGCGATTCTGGTTTGTATCTGACCAGGACATGGTTTTCCCGTCATCTGATATTCGTAGATTATTAGCAGCTGTGTTTACATCCAGTAATATGTCTGCAGGTTTCCATATATAGAAGGATACATTTCTCTCTGTTAATATATCAGATAATTCATATAATGTGCGTGATACCTGAGTCACATCTAGCCCCCCTCCATCATGGAGGAGTTCCTCATGTCTCTCTCTGTCCTCATCATCTCCATCCTCAGTATCACACAAGTCACCTGTGTCTGATTCCTGTAGGACAGTCAGTGGATCCGTCATGTTACACAGCTCCTCAATGTCCTCCATCTTCTTGGACAGCTCCTCCTTCTTTATTTCCAGATCCCGGATGGAGATGGAGACCCGCTCTGCCCTCCTGGAGATGTCCCTCAGGACTCTCTTCTCCAGGTCCTCCAGACAAGTCCTGAGATCTCTTAACAGGGCAGTGACTCTCCCGGTGTCACGAGCTGCTTTTTCTTCTACTTTCCTCCTGTGTTCCTGCAGACTCTGGACTCTTTCCTCCATCTCTTCTCTCTTTGTCAGAAGTTTCTGCAGAACATTCCTCAGTGTCTCCTTCTTCTTCTCAGAAGCCCCATCCAGAGACATCATCTTATGTCCTGTGTGTTCTCCAATCAGACAACAAGACATACAGACACATATATCATCCTCAGTGCAGTAATACTCCAGGATCTTCTTATGGACGGAGCATTTCCTGCTCTCCATGGACAAGGTGGGGTCAGATAAGATGTGTTCTGGGGACTTTTTGTGGACTTTCAGGTGTTTATCACACAGAGAAACCTCACAGAGTAGACAGGATCTAACAGCAGGTACAGGAGAGTCCACACAGTAAGTACAGAAGACCCCAGAGTCCTCCTGACCTGGCTGATCAGACAGGAAATTCTCCGCTATGTTACGTAGTTTCATGTTCTTCTGCAGTGGAGGACGACCCGGAAACTTCTCTCTGCATTCAGGACAGGAATATCCTCCAGACCCCCCTTGTGTATCCAGCACACGACCAATACAGACCCAGCAGAAGTTGTGTCCACATTTCAGGGTCACAGGATCGGTATAAATATTCAGACAGAGGGAACATTCCAGCTCAGCTCTCAGAGCAGCAGACGCCATCACTGACAGCAGAAGAGAGATGAAATGAAAATCTCTGGAACTAGAAATGCAGGTGAACCGGTCACATCTTTTCTGCACAGGGCGTGGTTGAGCTCAGCTCTCAGTTGATTTGTTAAAAAACCTTTTGATGTCAGATTAAGACACGCCCCATGATTGTGTACATTTACACTTCTAAAAATATATTTAACCACTCCAGAACCAGCATGACATACCTTTCTTTCAGCATTTGTATCCACAGGCCACATTAGAGGTCACGTTGCAACACCTAGAGCTAGGGCAAGCCTGAGCTGAAGAGAAGGTGGTGGAGGGGCTAACTGATTCTTCATCTTCCTCCTCCTCCGTGTCCCAGGAGCAGAATAACTTGAAGTCATCAGCAGCTAATAAAGCTCTCCACTCTCCTCACCCACAGATACAGGAGTCAGTTGCGATATTAAAGCACAGTATCAACGGCTTGCTGCAAGAGGATACACAGAAATTCATTGTCTCAGGTTGAGGAGGAGCACATGTTCCTGCAGCTGAGGTCTACTGCCACATCGGCTCCAGTATTGAGAAGGGGGTAGTGATTCTCTGACCATACTTGGGTGCCAGAGATGGCAAAGGAGGAAAGTTAGGGGGAGGCAACACAACAATGAGGCAGGATGTCATCTAGGCAGGGCCGGTGCTAGATTATTTTGCACACTAGGCAAGACCAATACTTGCACTCCCCCCCAAAAAAATAACTAAATAAATTAAAATTTTAAAAAACAGTAGAAAATATTAAATCAACAAAACATGAAACTGCAAAATTTGTTTTAATTTGAAAAAATAAGTTCCATAAGATGACACCAGCACCAATATTAAAAACAAAATATATTAACCAAATATAAATTAGCTGTATTAACCAATCAGATGAAGAAAATAAAAAAATACTCCTACTCACATGGGGTTGACCCTGAAACCAGAGCACACCCCTGCCAATTGATTGGCTCCAGCTGTGTAGAAGAAGGCGGAGCCAGTGCTGGACATGCCCCATTCGGTCACTAGCTGGCTCCCTGTTACAGCTGGAAGATTGTGTGTGCCAGTGTGAGTGTGTGGTCCAGTGATGTATAGACCGATCTTCTGATCAGAGACTACTGACCGCCCGGGGTCCTGGGGGTAATGTCATCACTTTCCATCCTAGGGGAGCCAACACTTCACTGCTACATGGAATACTGTCATGTGCAGAGTAAAGATACCATCATTCCTTCATCATTCCCTGTGTATGAGAGGGGGACTCTGCAGGGGAATTAAGAAATCATACAAGAGGTCCATAGGCCACACAGAGAGAGTGCCGGCTTGTGCTGTGCCCAGGCGCTCCAAGGTGGCAGGGCCCCTAGGCGGATGCCTAGTTTGCCTAGTGGAAGCACCAACCCTGCATGCAGGGCAGGTCTCAGAGAAGTATCCATCCTATTCAACCAGATATTGGAGCTCCATGGGTGCCGGGTACTGTTATACTCTAGTCTATTCCTCAAATCTCAGTTTTGTGGACCTTTTTCAACGTACAGTACATGCTGTAGACTGCACTATAGAAATTTGTAGTCTGTGACTGTAAGAGTATTAAGCTTAGCAATACCATTGGACATTTGGGTACCATGTGTATGAAGACACACAAGACTTCTTACCGTGAGGATCATTGGGAACAGCACCTATATGCTAGCTTTTGGCAAGAAAAAGGCCAAACTCCTTCTTCTAGCGCTTACCTTTCCATCTCTATCCCCACTGTACAAGAGTCCCCATCAGCAGGCTTCAACGATAGGAATGAGTCCTTCAAGGGGTGTCAGAGGTTTACCTCATGGCTCATCCAGTGGGGAAGAAGGTCAGCATGGGGCCACACAGAGTGAGGGCAAGCATAGGCTTAAACCTTGCTCTGATTATTCCAACCCCACCCCTCCATCTCAAGTTAGTAAGAGGCCATTCTCTTCATCAACATGGGGATGAGGTGCTTTGCCAGGAAGGTGTCCCCTCCTCTCGGCAAGGTACCCACCCCAGATTATAGGCATTGGCCTGGTATGGAGGAAGAGGTCAGGAGGAGTGGGGTGGCAAGCTTGCCCCCCACCCCCTTTCCTGGTCAGAAAGGCTGCATGCTCAGATTAAGGGTCTGGTGTCAATATTTAGGGGAACCTCACCCCTTTTTTTTTCCATGGAGCCCCTTAAAATCCATACCAGACTCTAAGCAATTTTTTTACATTCTTGATGTATGACGTACTACAGTAAAAGTGACATTTACAACAAATGGAAAATTGAACAGTGTAAGGCTTCCTTCACACAGCCATGCAAATTATAGTGATGTTATTACACATGTGTATTCTAGGAGAAAAGATCCTGCGTAACGATAGGTAAAATACCTATGTATATATGCGTTTAAACACGTAAAGATGTTGCCAGAGCCTCTCTGAATTAAAATGATAAGATATAACTTCTCAATGATTTATGCTGAGTAACCTCTGGATGAACCCCACCATCACAGGCGTACAAGTCTGCCAACTAAAAGATCCCGAGAACTGGCTATGAAAGGAGAGTTTGTTGGAGATTCATGGTAAACACGGTGATCTCCCAACCAAAGACAATGGGTCATATCTATCCAAAAATTGGAAACCCCTAAATAGGAGCAAGTCAGTTTAAAGTGAAACTGTCTTATATTTGCAGGGCATTGATGTAATGGCAACTTTAAGGAAAACCAGTTTCTGTTCAACGTTTGCCCAGCTGACCAAGAGTCAAAACTCCTGTATACACCTCTGGTGTAAGGGCAGGTCATGTCCTTTCAGAGCAGCTCGTCCACCTTTGGTCCACACCTGTCACTCAGCTCTCACCTGTGGCTCCTAGTAGCTGTAGCATGCGCAAGAGCCACACCCCAGGCAACAGCTTTGACAGGCTGGCCAAACCAGGTTGAGCAGCGGGTAAGCAATATAGCAAGAGGTGAGCGAAGACAGGAGAGAGAGGAGGACCAGTAAACCAGAGGATCAGCAGAGCTGGGGGTTACTAATGAGTGGGGGATCAGCAGAGCTGGGGGTTTCTACTGAGCAGGGGCGGACTGACCATTTGGAAACTCTGACACTGCCTGAGGGCCCGGGGTCAGTAGGAGGACCCATGAGATGCCCCTGGTACCTTTTTCATAGGCTTTTTTGAGTTTGGGCAAGGACAAAGGGGCCCCATGATCCCCTTTTTCCCAGGGGCCCCATGAGTTGTCAGTCGGCCCCTGGAGTAGCTGTTGAGTCACTGACCTTCAGTGAGATAGGGACTTGTCTATCCCAAGCATGTGAGGACAGAGTTCGGCGGTTTGAGTGGATGAAATCTACTAGAATAGGACAACGTTCATGAAGGCGGTCTCTGTAGGTGATGTGGTACGCTAAGAGCACAGCAAGACACAAAAGGCTCCCTTGTCAGCCACTGCTCCCAGCCCATCTTCAACTGTCTCAGCTCTTGACCTGCCATTGGAACAAGATGCAATCTGAGAAGAGAGAGTGAGACTGACTATGAGCATCTCTCCCTCACTTTAATCCAATTCAAGCACAAATCTTGACATCCCCCAACTCCCAACAACGTTCTGTGGCAATGGGCGAGTGATGAAGTAGCAGGTGTGGATACACTGGGAGCTGTAGCCGTGGACCTGCACACAGGTGGCTCAGGTCTAACGATTGTCTTCCTGCTGACCGAAGCAACAGCTGGATTCGGCATCTATCTGAGTGATTGAGCAACCCTCTTTAGAACCACACTGTTCACCTCCATAGCAAGATGAAGGGGCTAGAAAAGGTGCCCTAAACATTGTTGCCTCACAGAACCCTGGCCAGCTTACCGTGGCTGGAGGGGATCACATTTCATGCAGTCGAATAAGAAACCTTCAAAGAAAACATAAGGCAACATCATTCACTATTGGCACATGGAATGTTTGCATGCTTCAAGGCAACCCCTCTTGACCAGAAAGAAGAACAGCCCTGGTCACCAGAGAGCTCGCAAGATTTAACATCGATGTTGTGGCCCTGTGTGAAACCTGTCTAGCCAACGAATGTCAGCTTACAGAAACAGGAGGCAGTTATACATTCTTTTGTTGTGACTGCAGCAGTAATGAATGCCGTGCATCTGGAATTGGCTTTGTGGTTATGAATCATCTTGTCCGCAAACTTGCCAGTCTTCCCAAGGGCATGAAATACCGACTCATGACACTGCATTTCCCTCTACTGAGAGGAAAACAAGCCACACTGATCAGTGTCAACGCACCCACAATGAAGATTCAGGGTGTAGTAAAAGACAAGCTTTATGAAGATCTCGAT
Source organism: Staurois parvus (assembly GCF_062004578.1). Lineage (NCBI taxonomy): Eukaryota > Metazoa > Chordata > Amphibia > Anura > Ranidae > Staurois > Staurois parvus. The sequence goes on along the minus strand of NW_028318308.1, from coordinate 619,502 downwards.
ACCCTACGGTGAAGCACACTAACAGGCTGATTCTACTTGGCAATTTCAATGTGAGAGTAGGATCCAATCATTCTACCTGGGATGGCACCATTGGAAAAAATGGAATTGGCAAATGTAACAGCAATGGCATATTACTACTGAAGACATGTGCAGCTCATGATCTGATCATCACCAATACCATCTTTCGCCTGCCCACTCGCAAAAAGACATCCTGGATTCACCCACGCTCCAAGCACTGGCATCTTATTGATTATGTCATTGTGCGAAGGAAAGACAGACAGGATGTAAGAGTGACCAAGGCCATGCCGAGTGCAGACTGTTGGACTGACCATAGACTCATCATCTCTAAATTAAGCTTTAACATCAAGCCAAGGAGATGTCCACAGGGAAACAAAGCTGTGATGAAATGAATTAACATCAGTAAACTGAGGACCCTCAACACAGCAGCTTCACTAGCAGAAAATCTTGACAACCAACTCTCACAACTGCAGTTAGAGGGAAATGCTGAGAAGGACAGGGAACACTTCCGGGATATTGTGTACTTTTCTGCACTAAAGGCACTAAAGGTTCTTGGACCCTCACACAGGGAACACCAGGACTGGTTTGATTAAACTGATGATGAGATCAAGGCCCTACTTGCTGTAAAGCACCGCCTTCACCATGCTTATCAGAATGACCCGTCGTCAACAGCTAAGAAAAATGCCTTCAAGAACACTCGCAGGACCATACACAGCAAGCTTCGCAATATGCAGGACTCCTGGTTGAGTGCCAAAGCAGATGAAATTCAGAAGTTTGCTGATAGAAATGATGCCAAACGGTTCTATGAAGCCCTCAGATCCTTGCAGGGAGCTCAGCCCTCAGGAAGCTCCCCTCTACTAGACTCAGATGGTGCAACTCTCATTACTGAGAAGACTCTGATCCTACAGCATTGGGCTGAGCACTTCCAATCTGTACTAAACCGCCCATTTTCCACCATTAACAACGAGGCAATCGACAGAATGCCCGAGGCAGATATTAATCACAGCCTTGACACTCCACCAACAAAGACTGATACCCTACAGGCTATCAGACAGCTATCCAGTGTCAAGGCCCCAGGATCTGATGTGATCCCAGCAGAGGTTTACAAGGACGGCAGTGCAGTGTTTGTCGACAAACTCACTCTTCTGTTCCATTCCTTCTGGAATCAAGGATCCATTCCTCAAGAACTGAAAGATGCGTCCATCGTACATCTCTACAAGAGGAAAGGGAATTGACAAGTCTGCGATAATCATAGAGGAATATCACTGCTTTCCATCGCAGGCAAGATCCTTGCACGAGTGTTGCTGAACTGCCTGATTGACCACCTGGAACAGGGTTTATTGCCTGAGACACAATGCGGTTTCTGCAAAGAGCGTGGCACTGTGGACATGATCTTCGCAGCCGACAGCTCCAAGAAAAGTGTCAAGAGCAGAACCGTGACTTGTACAGCACCTTTGTGGATCTCACCAAGGCTTTTGACACTGTCAATCGCGAAAGTCTGTGGCGCATCAAGACAAAGTATGGATGCCCTGACAGATTCATCCTAATGGTAGGTCAGTTCCACAACAGCACGATGGTTCGTGTTTTGGATGACGGAGATGTTTCAGAGGCTTTTCCCGTTATAGACATGAAGCAAGGTTGCGTGTGGGCACCGACCCTGTTCAGCATCATGTTTTCAGCCGTGCTGTCAGACGCCTTCCAGAACAATTCCTTGGGAGTTAGCCAGAGATACAGGACTGATGGGAAACTGTTCAACCTGAGTAGACTCCAGGCTGTCACCAAGGTAAAGGAGACTGTGCTACGAGACCTATTTTTTTTGCTGATGACTGTGCCCTGAATGCTGGATCAGAGCAGGAAATGCAAGCCAGTGTGGACAAATTTGCAGCAGCATGCGACAACTTCGGCCTCCTCATCGACACAAAGAAGTCCAAAGAGATGCATCAGCCAACTCCAAAAGCCCAACACCAAGAGCCTACCGTCACTGTGAAGGGACAAAAGCTGCAAGCAGTGGACCAATTTCCATACCTTGGTAGCACCTTATCCCACGCAGTGACAATTAACATCGAGGTCACCTGCAGATTAGCCAAGGTAAGTTCTGCATTTGGCAGACTACTGACCAATGTGTGGGACCACTGTGGAATAAGCCTTGCCACAAAGCTTAAAGTCTACCAAGCAGTAATGCTAACTACCCTGATGTATGCAGTGAAACCTAATTTTTATACAGGAGGCATGCTAGGCAATAGAACTACTTCCACATGACCTGCCTTCACAGAATTCTGAGGATCTGTTGGCAGGACAAGGTGCCAGATACAGAAGTCCTCTCCAGAGCAGGCCTGCCATCAGTTCACACCCTGCTGATGAAAGCCCAGACACTCTGGACAGGCCATATAGCAAGGATGCCAGACCACCGCATCCATAAACAGCTCCTCTATGGCGAGCTGTCTCAAGGAAAGCGATCACACGGGGAACAAAGGAAGTGATACAATGACACATTGAAAGCCCCCTTCAAGTCCCAGGATATTGACATCACCTTGGGAAACCCTGGCACAAGATTGATTGACATGGAGCACGTTGATCCTCCAAGGCTGCCAGACATTTGAGGAGAGAATAAAAACCAAAGCACAAGAGAAGCGAGCACTCTGCAAAGCAAGAGCTGAAAATGCTGCAACAGTGGTGCCCACATAAAATCCATCCATGCTAGGCCTGGATCATCCGGTCAAGGTTGCCACATAGAGTAAAATATGGTAATTTGTCACGTATAAGCATGTTGTTGACCCGTTCCGCCCATTGTTTCTGGTTTGGCACATGAAGAGTAATCCAATAACAGGCAACCAGTTTACGAGCGGTGTACAATAGGTGTAGGACCAAAATGTGGGCATGTATGGTGAGGGATTCTTCCTCTTATGCACCCAACAAACAAACAATGCACTGCCACAAAAGTTGAAAGATATACCTGTGCGATAGTTACATAGTTAGTCCGGCTGAAAAAAGACAAAAGTCCATTCACTTCCACCATAGAGGAAAAAAAAAGTTATAATCCTACATCCACAGTTGATCCAGAGGAAGGCAAAAAACCCAGCAAAGCACGATCTAATTTGCTCCTGCTGGGAAAAAAATTTGTTCCTGATCCCCCGAGAGGCAATCGGATATTCCCTGAATCTACTTTCCCTATAAATGTTATATCCAGTTATATTCTGTGTATCCAAGAAAGAATCCAGGACTTTCCTCCAGCAATCCACTGAGCTGACCACAACCAACTCTGGAGGGAGTCTATTCCACATTCTAACAGCTCTTACTGTGAAGAAACCTTTCCGTGTTTGGAGATTAAATTTCTTCTCCTCCAGACGTAAAGAGCGCCCCCTTGTCCTCTGTGATGACCTCAGGGGGATAACTACACCGAGTTCACTATATGAACCACTGATGTATTTATACATGGAGATCATATCCCCCCTTATGTATTATACATGGAGATCATATCCCCCCTTATGTATTATACATGTTGATCATATACCCCCTTATGTATTATACATGTTGATCATATACCCCCTTATGTATTATACATGTTGATCATATCCCCCTTATGTATTATACATGTTGATCATATCCCCCTTATGTATTATACATGGAGATCATGTCTCCCCCTTATGTATTATACATGGAGATCATATCCCCCCTTATGTATTATAAATGGAGATCATGTCTCCCCCTTATGTATTATACATGGAGATCATATCCCCCCTTATGTATTATACATGGAGATCATATCCCCCCCTTATGTATTATACATGGAGATCATATCCCCCCCTTATGTATTATACATGGATATCATATCCCCTCTGTATGTATTATACATGGAGATCATATCCCCCCTTATGTATTATACATGGAGATCATATCCCCCCTTATGTATTATACATGGAGATCATATCCCCCCCTTATGTATTATACATGGTTATCATATTCCCCCCTTATGTATTATACATGGAGATCATATCCCCCCCTTATGTATTATACATGGAGATCATATCCCCCCCTTATGTATTATACATGGAGATCATATCCCCCCTTATGTATTATACATGGAGATCATATCCCCCCTTATGTATTATACATGGAGATCATATCCCCCTTATGTATTATACATGGAGATCATATCCCCCCTTATGTATTATACATGGAGATCATATCCCCCTTATGTATTATACATGGAGATCATATCCCCCCTTATGTATTATACATGGAGATTATATCCCCCCTTATGTATTATACATGGAGATCATATCCCCCTTATGTATTATACATGGAGATCATATCCCCCCTTATGTATTATACATGGAGATCATATCCCCCCTTATGTATTATACATGGAGATCATATCCCCCCTTATGTATTATACATGGAGATCATATTCCCCCTTATGTATTATACATGGAGATCATATCCCCCCTTATGTATTATACATGGAGATCATATCCCCCTTATGTATGCTACATGGAGATCATATCCCCCCTTATGTATTATACATGGAGATCATATCCCCCTTATGTATTATACATGGGGATCATATCCCCCCTTATGTATTATACATGGGGATCATATCCCCCCTTATGCATTATACATGGAGATCATATCCCCCCTTATGTATTATACATGGAGATCATATCCCCCCCTTATGTATTATACATGGAGATCATATCCCCCCTTATGTATTATACATGGAGATCATATCCCCCCTTATGTATTATACATGGTTATCATATCCCCCCTTATGTATTATACATGGAGATCATATCCCCCTTATGTATTATACATGGAGATCATATCACCCCCCTATGTATTATACATGGAGATCATATCCCCCCTTATGTATTATACATGGTGATCATATCCCCCCTTATGTATTATACATGGAGATCATATCCCCCTTATGTATTATACATGGAGATCATATCACCCCCCTATGTATTATACATGGAGATCATATCCCCCCTTATGTATTATACATGGAGATCATATCCCCCCCTTATGTATTATACATGGAGATCATATCCCCCCTTATGTATTATACATGGAGATCATATCACCCCCCTATGTATTATACATGGAGATCATATCCCCCCTTATGTATTATACATGGAGATCATATTCCCCTTATGTATTATACATGGAGATCATATCCCCCCTTATGTATTATACATGGAGATCATATCCCCCCTTATGTATTATACATGGAGATCATATCCCTTATGTATTATACATGGAGATCATATCCTCCCCTTATATATTATACATGGAGATCATATCCCCCTTATGTATTTATACATGGAGATTGTATCCCCCCTTATGTATTATACATGGAGATCATATCCCCCCTTATGTATTATACATGGAGATCATAGCCCCCCTTATGTATTATACATGGAGATCATATCCCCCCTATGTATTATACATGGAGATCATATCCCCCTTATGTATTTATACATGGAGATCATATCCCCCCCTTATGTATTATACATGGAGATCATATCCCCCCTTATGTATTATACATGGAGATCATATCCCACTTATGTATTATACATGGAGATCATATCCCCCCTTATGTATTATACATGTAGATCATATCCCCCCTTATGTATTATACATGGAGATCATATCCCCCCTTATGTATTATACATGGAGATCATATCCCCCCTTATGTATTATACATGGAGATCATATCCCCCTTATGTATTATACATGGATATCATATCCCCCCCTTATGTATTATACATGGAGATCATATCCCCCTTATGTATTATACATGGAGATCATATCCCCCCTTATGTATTATACATGGAGATCATATCCTCCTTATGTATTACACATGGAGATCATATCCCCCCTCATGTATTATACATGGAGATCATATCCCCCCTTATGTATTATACATGGAGATCATATCCCCCCTTATGTATTATACATGGAGATCATATCTCCCCCTTATGTATTATACATGGAGATCATATCCCCCTTATGTATTATACATGGAGATCATATCCCCCTTATGTATTATACATGGTGATCATATCCCCCCTTATGTATTATACATGGGGATCATATCCCCCCTTATGCATTACACATGGAGATCATATCCCCCCTTATGTATTATACATGGAGATCATATCCCCCCCTTATGTATTATACATGGAGATCATATCCCCCCTTATGTATTATACATGGAGATCATATCCCCCCTTATGTATTATACATGGTGATCATATCCCCCCTTATGTATTATACATGGAGATCATATCCCCCTTATGTATTATACATGGAGATCATATCACCCCCCTATGTATTATACATGGAGATCATATCCCCCCTTATGTATTATACATGGAGATCATATCCCCCCCTTATGTATTATACATGGAGATCATATCCCGCCTTATGTATTATACATGGTGATCATATCCCCCCTTATGTATTATACATGGAGATCATATCACCCCCCTATGTATTATACATGGAGATCATATCCCCCCTTATGTATTATACATGGAGATCATATTCCCCTTATGTATTATACATGGAGATCATATCCCCCTTATGTATTATACATGGAGATCATATCCCACCTTATGTATTATACATGGAGATCATATCCCCCCTTATGTATTATACATGGAGATCATATCCCCTTATGTATTATACATGGAGATCATATCCTCCCCTTATATATTATACATGGAGATCATATCCCCCCTATGTATTATACATGGAGATCATATCCCCCTTATGTATTTATACATGGAGATTGTATCCCCCCTTATGTATTATACATGGAGATCATAGCCCCCCTTATGTATTATACATGGAGATCATATCCCCCCTACGTATTATACATGGAGATCATATCCCGCCTTATGTATTATACATGGAGATCATATCCCGCCTTATGTATTATACATGGAGATCATATCCCGCCTTATGTATTATACATGGAGATCATATCCCGCCTTATGTATTATACATGGAGATCATATCCCCCCCTTATGTATTATACATGGAGATCATATCACCCCCCTATGTATTATACATGGAGATCATATCCCCCCCTTATGTATTATACATGGAGACCATATCCCCCCTTATGTATTATACATGGAGATCATATCCCCCCTTATGTATTTATACATGGAGATCATATCCCCCCCTTATGTATTATACATGGAGATCATATCCCCCCTTATGTATTATACATGGAGATCATATCCCACTTATGTATTATACATGGAGATCATATCCCCCCTTATGTATTATACATGTAGATCATATCCCCCCTTATGTATTATACATGGAGATCATATCCCCCCTTATGTATTATACATGGAGATCATATCCCCCCTTATGTATTATACATGGAGATCATATCCCCCCTTATGTATTATACATGGAGATCATATCCTCCTTATGTATTACACATGGAGATCATATCCCCCCTCATGTATTATACATGGAGATCATATCCCCCCTTATGTATTATACATGGAGATCATATTCCCCCTTATGTATTATACATGGAGATCATATCCCTCCTTATGTATTATACATGGAGATCATATCCCCCTTATGTATTATACATGGAGATCATATCCCCCCTTATGTATTATACATGGAGATCATATCCCCCCTTATGTATTATACATGGAGATCATATCCCGCCTTATGTATTATACATGGAGATCATATCCCCCCCTTATGTATTATACATGGAGATCATATCACCCCCCTATGTATTATACATGGTGATCATATCCCCCTTATGTATTATACATGGAGATCATATCCCCCTTATGTATTATACATGGAGATCATATCCCCCCTTATGTATTATACATGGAGATCATATCCCCCCTTATGTATTATACATGGAGATCATATCCCCCTTATGTATTATACATGGAGATCATATCCCCTTATGTATTATACATGGAGATCATATCCTCCCCTTATGTATTATACATGGAGATCATATCCCCCCCTTATGTATTATACATGGAGATTATATCCCCCCTCATGTATTATACATGGAGATCATATCCCCCCTTATGTATTATACATGGAGATCATATTCCCCCTTATGTATTATACATGGAGATCATATCCCTCCTTATGTATTATACATGGAGATCATATCCCCCTTATGTATTATACATGGAGATCATATCCCCCCTTATGTATTATACATGGAGATCATATCCCCCCTTATGTATTATACATGGAGATCATATCCCCCCCTTATGTATTATACATGGAGATCATATCACCCCCCTATGTATTATACATGGTGATCATATCCCCCTTATGTATTATACATGGAGATCATATCCCCCTTATGTATTATACATGGAGATCATATCCCCCCTTATGTATTATACATGGAGATCATATCCCCCCTTATGTATTATACATGGAGATCATATCCCCCTTATGTATTATACATGGAGATCATATCCCCTTATGTATTATACATGGAGATCATATCCTCCCCTTATGTATTATACATGGAGATCATATCCCCCCCTTATGTATTATACATGGAGATTATATCCCCCCTTATGTATTATACATGTAGATCATATCCCCCTTATGTATTATACATGGAGATCATAACCCCCTTATGTATTATACATGGAGATCATATCCCCCCTTATGTATTATACATGGAGATCATAACCCCCTTATGTATTATACATGGAGATCATAACCCCCTTATGTATTATACATGGAGATCATATCCCCCCTTATGTATTATACATGGAGATCATATCCCCCCTTATGTATTATACATGGAGATCATAACCCCCTTATGTATTATACATGGAGATCATATCCCCCCTTATGTATTATACATGGAGATCATATCCCCCCTTATGTATTATACATGGAGATCATATCCCCCCTTATGTATTATACATGGAGATCGTATCCCCCTATGTATTTATACATGGAGATCGTATCCCCCCTTATGTATTATACATGGAGATCATATCCCCCCTTATGTATTATACATGGAGATCATATCCCCCTTATGTATTATACATGGAGATCATAGCCCCCCTTATGTATTATACATGGAGATCATAGCCCCCCTTATGTATTATACATGGAGATCATATCCCCCCCTTATGTATTATACATGGAGATCATAGCCCCCCTTATGTATTATACATGGAGATCATATCCCCCCTATGTATTATACATGGAGATCATATCCCCCTTATGTATTTATACATGGAGATCATATCCCCCCTTATGTATTATACATGGAGATCATATCCCCCCTTATGTATTATACATGGAGATCATATCCCCTTATGTATTATACATGGAGATCATATCCTCCCCTTATGTATTATACATGGAGATCATATCCCCCCCTTATGTATTATACATGGAGATTATATCCCCCCTCATGTATTATACATGGAGATCATATCCCCCCTTATGTATTATACATGGAGATCATATTCCCCCTTATGTATTATACATGGAGATCATATCCCTCCTTATGTATTATACATGGAGATCATATCCCCCTTATGTATTATACATGGAGATCATATCCCCCCTTATGTATTATACATGGAGATCATATCCCCCCTTATGTATTATACATGGAGATCATATCCCCCCCTTATGTATTATACATGGAGATCATATCACCCCCCTATGTATTATACATGGTGATCATATCCCCCTTATGTATTATACATGGAGATCATATCCCCCTTATGTATTATACATGGAGATCATATCCCCCCTTATGTATTATACATGGAGATCATATCCCCCCTTATGTATTATACATGGAGATCATATCCCCCTTATGTATTATACATGGAGATCATATCCCCTTATGTATTATACATGGAGATCATATCCTCCCCTTATGTATTATACATGGAGATCATATCCCCCCCTTATGTATTATACATGGAGATTATATCCCCCCTTATGTATTATACATGTAGATCATATCCCCCTTATGTATTATACATGGAGATCATAACCCCCTTATGTATTATACATGGAGATCATATCCCCCCTTATGTATTATACATGGAGATCATAACCCCCTTATGTATTATACATGGAGATCATAACCCCCTTATGTATTATACATGGAGATCATATCCCCCCTTATGTATTATACATGGAGATCATATCCCCCCTTATGTATTATACATGGAGATCATAACCCCCTTATGTATTATACATGGAGATCATATCCCCCCTTATGTATTATACATGGAGATCATATCCCCCCTTATGTATTATACATGGAGATCATATCCCCCCTTATGTATTATACATGGAGATCGTATCCCCCTATGTATTTATACATGGAGATCGTATCCCCCCTTATGTATTATACATGGAGATCATATCCCCCCTTATGTATTATACATGGAGATCATATCCCCCTTATGTATTATACATGGAGATCATAGCCCCCCTTATGTATTATACATGGAGATCATAGCCCCCCTTATGTATTATACATGGAGATCATATCCCCCCCTTATGTATTATACATGGAGATCATAGCCCCCCTTATGTATTATACATGGAGATCATATCCCCCCTATGTATTATACATGGAGATCATATCCCCCTTATGTATTTATACATGGAGATCATATCCCCCCTTATGTATTATACATGGAGATCATATCCCCCCTTATGTATTATACATGGAGATCATATCCCCCTTATGTATTATACATGGAGATCATATCCCCCCCTTATGTATTATACATGGAGATCATATCCCCCTTATGTATTATACATGGAGATCATATCCCCCCTTATGTATTATACATGGAGATCATATCCTCCTTATGTATTACACATGGAGATCATATCCCCCCTCATGTATTATACATGGAGATCATATCCCCCCTTATGTATTATACATGGAGATCATATCCCCCCTTATGTATTATACATGGAGATCATATCTCCCCCTTATGTATTATACATGGAGATCATATCCCCCTTATGTATTATACATGGAGATCATATCCCCCTTATGTATTATACATGGTGATCATATCCCCCCTTATGTATTATACATGGGGATCATATCCCCCCTTATGCATTACACATGGAGATCATATCCCCCCTTATGTATTATACATGGAGATCATATCCCCCCCTTATGTATTATACATGGAGATCATATCCCCCCTTATGTATTATACATGGAGATCATATCCCCCCTTATGTATTATACATGGTGATCATATCCCCCCTTATGTATTATACATGGAGATCATATCCCCCTTATGTATTATACATGGAGATCATATCACCCCCCTATGTATTATACATGGAGATCATATCCCCCCTTATGTATTATACATGGAGATCATATCCCCCCCTTATGTATTATACATGGAGATCATATCCCGCCTTATGTATTATACATGGTGATCATATCCCCCCTTATGTATTATACATGGAGATCATATCACCCCCCTATGTATTATACATGGAGATCATATCCCCCCTTATGTATTATACATGGAGATCATATTCCCCTTATGTATTATACATGGAGATCATATCCCCCTTATGTATTATACATGGAGATCATATCCCACCTTATGTATTATACATGGAGATCATATCCCCCCTTATGTATTATACATGGAGATCATATCCCCTTATGTATTATACATGGAGATCATATCCTCCCCTTATATATTATACATGGAGATCATATCCCCCCTATGTATTATACATGGAGATCATATCCCCCTTATGTATTTATACATGGAGATTGTATCCCCCCTTATGTATTATACATGGAGATCATAGCCCCCCTTATGTATTATACATGGAGATCATATCCCCCCTACGTATTATACATGGAGATCATATCCCGCCTTATGTATTATACATGGAGATCATATCCCGCCTTATGTATTATACATGGAGATCATATCCCGCCTTATGTATTATACATGGAGATCATATCCCGCCTTATGTATTATACATGGAGATCATATCCCCCCCTTATGTATTATACATGGAGATCATATCACCCCCCTATGTATTATACATGGAGATCATATCCCCCCCTTATGTATTATACATGGAGACCATATCCCCCCTTATGTATTATACATGGAGATCATATCCCCCCTTATGTATTTATACATGGAGATCATATCCCCCCTTATGTATTATACATGGAGATCATATCCCTCCTTATGTATTATACATGGAGATCATATCCCCCCTTATGTATTTATACATGGAGATCATATCCCTCCTTATGTATTATACATGGAGATCATATCCCCCCTTATGTATTTATACATGGAGATCATATCCCCCTTATGTATTTATACATGGAGATCATATCCCCCCCTTATGTATTATACATGGAGATCATATCCCCCCTTATGTATTATACATGGAGATCATATCCCACTTATGTATTATACATGGAGATCATATCCCCCCTTATGTATTATACATGTAGATCATATCCCCCCTTATGTATTATACATGGAGATCATATCCCCCCTTATGTATTATACATGGAGATCATATCCCCCCTTATGTATTATACATGGAGATCATATCCCCCCTTATGTATTATACATGGAGATCATATCCTCCTTATGTATTACACATGGAGATCATATCCCCCCTCATGTATTATACATGGAGATCATATCCCCCCTTATGTATTATACATGGAGATCATATTCCCCCTTATGTATTATACATGGAGATCATATCCCTCCTTATGTATTATACATGGAGATCATATCCCCCTTATGTATTATACATGGAGATCATATCCCCCCTTATGTATTATACATGGAGATCATATCCCCCCTTATGTATTATACATGGAGATCATATCCCGCCTTATGTATTATACATGGAGATCATATCCCCCCCTTATGTATTATACATGAAGATCATATCCCCCCTTATGTATTATACATGGAGATCATATCCCCCCTTATGTATTATACATGGAGATCATATCCTCCTTATGTATTATACATGGAGATCATATCCCCCTTATGTATTATACATGGAGATCATATCCCCCCTCATGTTTTATACATGGAGATCATATCCCCCTTATGTATTATACATGGAGATCATTTCCCCCCTTATGTATTATACATGGAGATCATATCCCCCCCTTATGTATTATACATGGAGATCATATCCCCCCCTTATGTATTATACATGGAGATCATATCCCCCCCTTATGTATTATACATGGTGATCATATCCCCCCTTATGTATTATACATGGAGATCATATCCCCCTTATGTATTATACATGGAGATCATATCCCCCTTATGTATTATACATGGAGATCATATCCCCCTTATGTATTATACATGGAGATCATATCCCCCCTTAATCTCCTCTTCTCAGTAGAGAATACATTTAGTTCCTCTAATCTTTCCTCATAGCTTATCTCCTCCATGCCTCTTATCATTTTAGTGTGCCTTCTCTGTACTTTCTCCAGTTCCCCAATGTTCTTTTTGTGAATTGGAGCCCAAAACTGAACTGCATATTCCAGATGAGGTGTTACTAATGATTTGTACCCGGGGGGAGGGAGATGATATCTCTCTCTGGAGTCTATACATCTTTTAATACAAGAGAGGATTTTGCTCACTTTAGAACCCACAGCTTGGCATTGCTGCCATTATTAAGTTTGTGATCTACCAGAACCCCCAGATCCTTCTCCACTATTGACCCCCCCAGTTGTACTCCCCCTAGCATCTATGATGCATGCAATTTTGTATGGAGAACATCTGTCCAATAACAAAACAGCTTGGGGCATCTCCATATCATATATCACATTTTTGGCACATAGGGGTGGCCCTACCTCCCCACTGATGTAACTGAACTGGTGTTCTATATGCAGTAAAAAAAGGTGGGAAAGTTTTTGGAAAGCCAAAACCGAAATGGTGCAGAGGTCAGACAAAGCTCCAAAGTGTCACCATTAATATTGCCCAGATCCTTCTCCCATCCCTTTCTACAAGGCAATACAGAATCATCTTGAGAGGAATGAAGGAGAATTGAGTAAATCCTTGAAATCATACCTCCTTTTTCTGTCTCTATCAGGACATCCTGCTAAGGAGCTTAGAGAAATGGGACTGTGAATGGAGAGCATGTCTCAATTACAGATATCTATAAAACTGGCCCCTGGGAAGGGCAAACTCTGCCCATAGGTCTGAAAAGGATTTGAGTACAGTACCATTATATAAGTGAGCCATATACCGAATCCCCACCTTCTCCCAGTCCTGAAAACCCTCCAGTTTGAGCAACTCCCTAATTGGAATTACACCAGATCGGGGTATGTGATAAAAAGCCTTGGATTCCCAAAGTAGTTCTAACATAGGTCCACAATGTTCTCCATGGGATAATCATTGGGGCAGTGGGCTCCAAATGAGTGAACCTGGCCTTCTAATGGGTAAAGGCAGATCAACCAGAGCCCCAAGGTATGAGAAGAGTACAAGTAGGATGGCAGACATCTCAAGGCCGTATCCATGGAGTGATCCTCCATCTGAGGGTAACTAACGCTGTGTTATCATCTAGATGATGTTGCTGGTTTAATTTAATATCCCGCTCCCGATATTATAACCCCTAGGGATTAGATATTACATTTTTGCTGTATTAGCACAACTTATTGACAGACTTGGTCCTTTAATCCTGCTGCAGGGAAGTAAAGGGGACATCCTGTCAAATGCAGATTTATTGGTCTGCCCGGTTTAGCCATATTTGGCTACAATATCTACGAGAGGAGATTAATGATTGGATTTGTGGAAGTCTCTGTGAATAAAAAATGATATATCATCGCTCTAATTGTGAACTATGAAGCAGAGCATGGGAACTAAGAAAAATTTCCAAACAGGCCAAGAGACAAGGGTCTCAGTATCGGGTAAGTAGCCCAGAGAGGTAGAAACTACATAGGGTGTTATCCACAAAGCTTGGGTGCAGATAGGGCTGCCACCTCATCCCTTTAAAACTGAACACATATGAATTACACGGGTTCTGTGGCTGATTAAGGTGGCAATTAAACTCACCTAGTGCCTTATCTGCATTAAATTAGCCTCAGAACCCGTGTAATTAATATGTGTTCGGTTTTATAGGGATGAGGTGGCAACCCTAGGTGCAGGGCACATTATGACAAGGACACCTTAGTCTCTGAACAATGGAACGCTCTTGTCCACACAACACCGGGAGCCAAAGAGAAATATGTATTATCAGCCTGAATCTGGTCTATGTTTACAAGATTTTCAGAAGTCTACACAGGTTATATGACCAGCAGAAAGAAATTGGCTTCCTCGTATAGGGAACATTCCATACATTGCGTCAAAACAATGAACAAACCAGGAAAATACACAAGAGACAACTCATAGAACAAAAATTAACTGTCTGGACGTTTCTACAGATTGGAACGGTTCCGTATTTCATATTATTTACATAAAATAAGACACTTTAATGGACTCTGCTGCTAGTCATTAAGGTCAGGACAATGTTACATTGTTTCAATGTATCTATGTGGATAGGACCTAATAATATATGAAAGGACTTGATCACAGAACCTAAAATGTATTTAGTATTTAGTAACACCATTACCATATTGTGTTTGTTGTAATCATGATCATTATAATTCAGTCACGTCCTGACTGAAACCTCCCTCCTCTCCGACCCGATCAGAATTCTGCCCACCCTAGCATGCCACCTGCACTCCTCCTCCTCGTTCTCCTCTCCTCCATCCCCAAACTTGCCTCCCTCTACCCCCCTACTCCCCCAAAACAGCTCTAAATTGCACCCTCACTCCTTCCCTCCCCCCTCTACGGCTCTCACCACCTCCTCCTGATAATCCACTCTCCCGCCGACCCACATGCCACCACCTACAGACCCACGCGCTCCTGCACCTCCCGTTCCCATGCCACCTTCCTCACCCTCCTACTTCTCCTAACCGCCGGTGACATCTCCCCGAACCTTGGCCCTCCATCTCCCCACTCCCCCTCCCGGCACCCCCCTACTCACGCCAACCACCACAACCCCCTCAATCTCATATCTGTCCCCCTCCTCCCCACATCCACCCCTCCCCTCTCGGTTGCACTCCTGAATGCCCGTTCGGTATGCAACAAGCTCACCACCATCCACGACCTCTTTGTCTCCCACTCCCTCAACCTCCTAGCGGTCACCGAAACCTGGATCCAGGCCACTGACTCCACCTCCCCTGCTGCCCTCTCCAATGGAGGCCTCGTCTGGACCCATTCACCCAGACCGAACGGACGCAGAGGCGGAGGAGTCGGTATGCTCCTACCACCGCTGAGCACCTTCCAGGTCCTCCCTAACCCCCCCTCCCTATCCTTCTCCTCCTCGAGGCCCACTGCATCCGGCTCTTCTCTCTCACCCCCCTGAGGATTGCGGTAATCTATCGGCCTCCTGGTTCTGCATCCCCCTTCCTAGACGACTTTGCCACCTGGCTTCCCTTCTTCCTTTCCTCCGAGCTACCGACCATCATCCTAGGCGACTTCAATATCCCGATCAACGCCAACAGCCCGGCTACTTCCCAACTCCTCCTTCTAACCTCCTCCTTCGTGCTCACACAGTGCACACAGTCCTCCACCCACACCAATGGAAACACCCTGGACCTCGTTTTCTCCCACCTCTGCACCCCCCACGACTTCACTAACACCACCTTCCCCCTCTCTGACCACCACCTCCTCACATTCTCCATCTCCCCCTCCCTCATCTCCCCCCCCCCCCGAAGCGTCTAACCATCACCCGCAACCTCCGCAATCTGAACCCGACCCATCTCCACCCAGCAGCTGACTGTCTGTATGACAGTATCCTCCCTCTATCATGCCTTGACCTGGCCACTACTGCATACAACGACTCTCTGTCAGCTGCCCTTGACTCCCTGGCACCCCTAAGCACACGTAGCATTAGACCTCGACCGCTTCAACCCTGGCAAAACGACCACATGAAATGCCTCAAACAACGCAGTCGCGCGCTGGAGCGCTTATGGTGCAAAACCAGATCCCCTCCCGCGTTCTCCCTCTATAAAGACTCCTACCTTGCCTACACCACCTCCCTCCACGCCGCCAAGCAAGCCTATTTCATAACCCTTATCAACACCCTTTCCACCTGTCCTCGTCGGCTCTTCTCCACTTTCAAATCCCTGCTCTCTACCCCCCCACCTCCACTCAGCACCTCACTCACCGCCCACGAGATTGCCAATCACTTCCAAAACAAGATTGACGAAATCCGTAAGGACATTGTCAACTCACAATCCACCTCTCCACCCAGTCTCCTGCCCTCCTTCAACCCCTCAACCGTTCCCTCCCCTGACCTCATAGCCACACTACCCCCCCACTATACCTAATGCCCCGCACATCATCACCTCCCCAACACTCCGCTCCTTCAGCCCAACTACCCCCCGAGGAGGTCTCTAAGGTCTTCACTGAAGCCCGCCTCACCACCTGCCCCCTGGACCCTATCCCCTCACAGCTCCTCCAGTTACCCCCCCCTCCATCATTCGCTCCCTCACCCACATCTTTAATCTCTCCCTCTCCACCGGCACCTTCCCCTCCACTCTAAAGCACGCACACATCACCCCCATACTCAAAAAACCCTCCCTTGACCCCATTAACCTTAACAACCTTAGACCCATCTCCTTGTTGCCCTTCACTTCCAAGCTCCTTGAGCGCCTTGCCTACAATCGCCTAAGCGCCCACCTCACTGATAACAACCTCCTTGACCCCCTACAGTCTGGCTTCCATGCCCTGCACTCCACCGAAACCGCCCTACTTAAAATCACCAATGACCTGCTAACCTCCAAAGCCACTATTATATCCTCCTGCTCCTCGACCTCTCCACGGCCTTCAACACTGCTAAACTGCACTCCCTTGGCATCAAGGACGCTGCCAAACTGCACTCCCTTGGCATCAAGGACTCTGCTCTCTCCTGGTTCTCCTCCTACCTTTCCCAACGCTCCTTCAGCGTCACCTATAACACTGCCACCTCCCCTCCCTCCCCCTCTCTGTCGGGGTCCCCCAAGGCTCTGTCCTCGGGCCCATCCTCTTCTCCATCTATACCTCCTCCCTTGGCAAACTTATTCACTCCCACAGCTTCAATTACCACCTCTATGCCGACGACACCCAAATATACCTCTCCACCCTCCACCTCACCCCCTCACTCTCTGCCCGCATCGCCCACCTCCTGAACGACATATCAGACTGGATGTCGCTCCATTTCCTCAAACTTAACCTATCCAAAACTGAGCTCCTGGTCTTCCCCCCACCCCGTGCCCCCCCCATCCTCTCCATCACTACTAACAACTCCACCATCTCTCCCACCCCACACGCCAAAGTCCTGGGTGTCACCCTGGACTCCCACCTCTCCTTCCTACCCCACATCCAACTGCTATCTAGATCTTGCAGGCTCCACCTCTGCAACATCTCCAAGATACGCACATTCCTCACCCCAGACACCACCAAACAACTCGTACACTCCCTCATCATCTCACGCCTGGACTACTGCAACTCCCTTCTCACTGGCCTCCCTCATCATCTCACGCCTGGACTATTGCAACTCCCTTCTCACTGGCCTCCCTCATCATCTCACGCCTGGACTATTGCAACTCCCTCCTCACTGGCCTCCCTCATCATCTCACACCTGGACTATTGCAACTCCCTTCTCACTGGCCTACCCAAATGAACGCTATCCCCACTCCAGTCGATCCTAAACTCAGCGGCTAGACTCATCCACCTCACCAACCGCTCCACATCTGCCACCCCCCTCTGCCAATCCCTTCATTGGCTCCCGATTGCCCAACGCATCAAATTCAAACTGCTAACTCTGACCTACAAAGCCATTCACAACGCTGCCCCAAACAACATAACTGACCTGATACCCAAATACTACTCTACCCGTGCCCTCCGCTCCTCACAGGACCTCCTACTCTCTAGCTCCCTGGTCTCCTCCTCCCACACCCGATTGCAGGACTTCTCCAGGACTTCCCCCATCCTCTGGAACTCCCTACCCCAATCCATCAGACTGTCACCTACCCTCCTCACCTTCAGGGTTCTGATGGAACGTCCCACATAGAAAAGACTACAGGGACAAGTCAAGCAATGACATCAAATTCTTCATTTAATGCCATTGGAGATAATATATTCAGGATAAACATCCCACTCATATAATCTTTTGAAATGTTCTTCTGGTGTAAATGTACTCGGTGTGGATACAATGACCCTAACTCTCGTCCCTTGGTGGTTGTGTTGTCTGGGGACACTATGTTCAGTGTTATCCTGTTCAATGAACCTCCAGTGTTCTCCCAACCTGGCTCGCAAGATTCTGATGGTACGTTCCACATATAAAAGCCCGCAGAGATATGTCAAGCAATACACTACACATCTAGAAAACAG